>NC_071102.1:365000-442500 GCF_024256425.1 Clarias gariepinus
TGTGAGGAGCCTCCTGATCATCTCTCACACACACACACACACACACACACACACCGTACAGAAGTGAATCAGCTCTGCAGGAGTGTGTTATGAAGATGGCTGAGATTTGTTTGTGAAAGGGCGGAGTCACACTAGGACACGCCCACTGTTTCTGGCCAGTATTTTATGCCACTTCAGAACACAAGGGGGCGCCAGACACTGATTTTTTTTTTTTTCCTTTATGTCCATCAGAGACACTGAATAAACCTTTTTATTTTGTATTAATGAACCCTGAGGTTGTGTGTTACGGAGTTTGTTTGACCTCTGACCTGAGTCTCTCCAGCTCTCCCAGTACAGCAGGTGAAAGTCCCGGGGCTGGAGCTGGTGTGTGTAGTGTACGATCCGTCACCAGGATCTCGTTAAGTCACTGTTTCTGAGTCATCATAAGAAATCAGTAGAACCCAGTTGTGTGTGTGTGTGTGTGTGTGTGTGTGTGTGTGTGTGTGTGTGTGTGAACACTCCCAGCCTGTTCAGAGAATTAAAAAAATAATAAAAATGTTATGACTTGTATGAATGTTATGAAATGTACATTACAATTTAAAGTCACATGATAATTTACATTTTCTTTGTCACACACACAGTCATACACAGTACGATATGCAGTGAAATGTTTATACGACCGCCAGTGACCTTAAAAATAAAGACTTTAAATAGGAAATATTTAACTAAGAAAGGAAATAAAGTTAAAATATAATAACTACAGTACAAAATATACAATATGTGAAAAAATATAGAAGATTAAGAAAAACAGCTGTACAATATGGAATTTTTGTGGAATGAAGTTGGAGATAAATGGAGATAAAAATGGAAATGTCCAGGGGCTGTGCAAATGTGCCCGGAAGTGTAATGATTCACATATCCACATATTTAAAGTGTCTTGTGCATCAGGGAAACAACATCCAGGGGCTGTGCAAATATGATCGAAAGTAATTTATTTAAAGTGACTTGTGATAGAGTGATTTAACTAATGACCACGAATGTGTAGTTGTGCAGTGGCCACTAGAGTAAGTGAATGTCCAGAGTGAGTGTAAAAAAAGATATGTATGTGGATGTGCAAAATGGATCAGTCCTGTGTGGTTGAGAGACCTTATCGCCTGTGGGAAGAAGCTCCTCCTCAGTCTCTCTGTGTTGGCCTTCAGGGAGCGGAATCGCTTTCCAGACCACAACAGAGTAAACAGTCCGTTGTTGGGGTGGCTGAGGTCCTTCACCATCTTCCTGGCCTTGGTCCAGCACCGCTTGGTGTAGATCGAGTGCAGGTCAGGGAGCTCGGTGCGGATGATGAGCTCAGCTGATCTCACCACCCTCTGTAGAGCTCGTCTGTCCTGCATGGTGCTGTTTCCAAACCTGGTTGAGATGTTTCCCGTCAGGATGCTCTCTATGGTGCAGGATTAAAAGTTCTTGAGCACCTTGTGAGCAGTTTGAAGTCTCTCAAGCGTCTGAGATGATAGAGACGCTGCCGGGCCTTTTTCACCACGGTGTTGATGTGACAGAACCATGACAGGTCCTGCGTGATGTGAACACCGAGGTATTTGAAGCTGTCCACTCTCTCCACTGGGCTCCTGTTGATGATGGGGGTCTGGTAGTTCCTCTCCTGCTTAGTGCTGAAGTCCACTATTAACTCCTTTGTCTAACTGACGTTCAGGTGGAGGTTGTTTCTCTGGCACCAGTTCTCCAGATTCCTAATCTCCTCCAGGTAGGCCAAATCGTTGTCAGTGATCAGGCCCACCACGACAGTGTTGTCAGCAAACTTGATGAGGGCGGTGGAGTTGGTAGTGGCCACACAGTCACACGTGTACAAAGAGTACAGCAGGGGGCTCAGAACACAACCCTGGGGGGCTCCAGTGCTGAGAGTGATGGAGGCTGAGACATGCCCGCCCATCCTTACTGCCTGTGGTCTGCTAGTTAGGAAGTTGGAGATCCACTGACACAGAGATGAGCTCCCAGGTGCTCCAGCTTGGTGGTGAGTGTGGAGGGAATTATGGTATTAAATGCTGAGCTGTAGTCCATGAAGAGCATTTTAACATAATTCCCTTTTATAGTGTCCAAGTGAGTAAGTGATGTGTGGTCTGGTCTTGCTGCTTTCCTGGTGTTCACTCTCTTGAAGGATCTCCTCACGTCATGCTTAGTGATAATGAACGTGTTTCCGGTGCTGGCAGTGTCTTCCTGTCTGCAGCCGTTAGCGCCGTTAGCATTAGCATTGCTAGCGTCTTTAGCTGCAGCCTCGAAGCGAGCATAGAAAGTGTTCAGCTCGTCTGCCAGAGACACGTCTGCGTTTGTCATACCGGTTGTTGGTGCTTTATAATCCGTTATTGTCCTTAGTCCCTGCCACAGGCTCCTAGAGTCACTCTGTTGGAGTTGTGACTCTAGTTTCCTCCCGTAGCGCTGCTTCGCCTCTTTCACCGCCTTCCGGACGCTGTATGACGCAGCCTTGTACGGTTCCATGTCCCCCGATGCAAGTCCCGTGTTATAGGCAGATCTCAGAGCGTCGCGGATGGTTTTATCCACCCACGGCTTCTGGTCAGGAAACGTTCTGATAGTCTTTTTCTGCACGGTATCAGAAAATTTCCCGATAGTTTCCAAATGAATCCCACAACCGCTTCCGCTTCAGGCTGATGTCATCGGAGCTGTTTCGGAACCTGTCCCAGTCTGCGTCATCGTCCTGTAACGCAGCCACCGATTGTGTGTGTGTGTGTGTAAGTTCTGGTGTTTCTTGATTGTAGAACCTACAAATAATCACAACAAAGGCATGATGTATTGTAACCATGTAAATAACAGCTGATAAATTATAATAATAATTACTATTATTATATGATTCCTGTTTCACAGGAAAAGCCTGTTTCTGCACAATTGTAGGAGAGATCCATAATGTCACACACACACACACACACACACAGTGATCTTAATTCACACAAGTGAGACCTGTTTATTTCATGTGTATTATTATTATTATTATTATGATTGTGTTGTGTGTGGGATGAAGAGGCCAGTTTTAGACATCGTGTGGTTTAAAGAGCAGAGTGAGGACTAATGTAGAGCTTCATCAGAACACACGACACCCCAGACCGAGGAATCTCACTGAACTCAAAGCGTCTGTGTACGTCTGTGTGTTTGTGTGTTTTTCATTGTGTTTTGGGTGAAACAGGTAAATAGTGGTGTGTGTTTCTGTGTATTAATGATAGATGTGGAATCTGGAAATAGAGCTTTATTGTACCCTCTAAATCATTTAGTTCAGTTTCACTTTCAATTTTTATATTGTCCTCTCCCTCTTTATATCTCTCCCCCCCTCCCTCCCTCTCTCTCTATCTCTCCTCAGAACCTCGGACTGCGAGTAACGCGGTTTGCGAGTGTTCTGCAAGAAGAGCAACGATTTTTAATAAATGTTGACTTGGAAAACAAGTCTTGGTTTACGAGTATCATGTATCACGCATGCGCTTCTTGTTTTGAGGCCGAGCGTCACATGATCACAACTGAGCCAATGTCGCGCTGCGGCATCGTGCTTAATCGTCTGCCCTCTGCTGGGTCTTAGTGCGCATCTCTTACTGGTATAATCAACATCCGTGCACGCGCATACTGTCACTATAACACTGTGACCACGTGTGTGTAAAACATATTTTAACAGCGTGCGTGTGAAGCAAAAGCAAGTCTCATTAGAGAGGTTAAAGATCTGTCATGATTCTTTTCAAAGGTAAAGTGCAGGTTAATTTGTTTGTTTGTTTGTTTTATTTTACAGCAGTGATTCCGTTAGTTTGGGCTTACACGAGTGTCATTAGCGATGTTCCTTGCTAATTTTTCAGACAAAACAGTCTTTCCGTTAAAGTGCGTGTGTGTGTGTGTGTGTGTGTGTGAAATTTAAATAAGGGAGGAGAAAGATTTACTGTGTAAGACGAGAAATGAGAGACAGGCGGGGCTGAAGGTAAGGGTCTCCGCTTCACATACACACACAGTGCCTGCACACATAAACGGAAACACATCTGTCAGGATTTATTTGTACCTTTTTTAAAGGTAAAGTGCAGTGTTTATTTTTACTTTATATTTTGTATTAATTATTTTTATGTATTTATTTTTTAAGGCTGTGGAATAAATAATTTGAGTTTCCATTATTTCTTATGGGAAAATTAGCTTTTATCTATGAGTGTTTTGAAATACAAGCCCACTTCAGAATGAATTATGCTGGTAATCCAAGGTTCCACTGTGCTAACAATAGTGGTCACACGGCGTAATTAGTTTTAATCTAGGCCTGTGTAATCCGCTGTTGTGTGGAGCTGTTGATCTCGTGGCGGAGTGCAGGGATGGCGTCTCATCCGAGCTGTGGAGCCCGTCCTCTCTCACTTCGTCACGGGGTGCGCTGTCAGGTGAGCGCCGTTGTTTCAGTAGAGCGGGTGTTGCTGGCGGTGGGAGAGTGTATCGGGTGTGAAAGCATCGTGTCCGCGTCGCGGATGAACAAGGCCGTGGTGGTGTAAAACCACTATAAAAGAACTCGAAGCAGAAATTACTCAAACAAAAAGGAAAATGGTCAGCCAAAAGCGACGTCACAATGGGCCGTCTCCTAGAAGGAAAAAGAAGAGCTCTGAGCTCCTTCCTCCAGGAACAAGCCAAAGCAGCCCTGATCAGACATCCTATCTCCTGCATCAAGGACATGGATGCTCCCAGTGCGTTCTTCTTTAATCTGTCCAGAAACACTAAACCTCAAAATCAGATGGTGTATCTGACACGAGCAGATGGAACGACAACAACTGACCCAAGTGAGATGAGAAGAGCAGCCATAGACCTTTACACTCAGCTCTACAGTGCAGAACCCTGTGCTCCATCCTGCAGAGAGGAAGCAGAAAGCACCGTGCTGGACGCGGAACTTAGATTATCTGACGTTGTTCAGCAGCTCGCAACAGGACGCTCACCAGGAATAGACGGACTGCCGAGTGACTTTTCTGGAATGTAATAGGTGCTGATCTCCATAAAGTTTTTCAATGTGCTTTTAACAGCGGGAAGCTACCGGTGAGCCGCACAAGGGCGGTTTTATTACTGATCCCAAAAAAAGAAGTCTTGGGGCAACTGGAGAACTGGAGACCAGCGTCACTACTATGCAGTGACTACAATATACTTCACAAAGTGCCTCACAAACGGACTGAAACAGTGCCTGTAGTTCACAACAGTCAGACCTACTGCACACCTCACCGCACCATCACGGACATCTTTTTCTTATGAGAGACTTAATCAATCTTTGTAAAATAAAACAGTATGAACTAGGTCTCTCATCGATAGAACAAGAAAAAGCTTTTGACAGAGTTAACCATAAATACCTTTTCCGGACACTTGAATCGTTTGGTATAGGAAACAATTTTTCACGGTGGATTAAAGCTGTAGCTGGAGCTGCCTTATTTATTTATTTTATTAATTATTTGTTTTTAGAGAAAAGGGATAGAGGAGAAAGAATATGTACATGTAGTCAGTGTTACTGTACTAATGAAGAGGGAATGTGTTGTTTATTTATTGTTTACAGTTGATAAGATTCACACTCTGATTGGCTCTACTAGCGGATAGCGCTGTCCCTCCGAGTGTGTTACGCCGCCCCCAACGATGCGTGAGCGAGCAGTTCGAAAAGATGGTCGGTGACGCCACGTGGATCGGAGGAAACACGTGGGTCGGTCTGCGGCCCCCCCGACTGAGTGGCAGTAGAAGCTTAATGTGGGAGCCTCCAGTGACTGGGAGGAATTGGACATCACTAAATTAGGGGGAAAATCTGAAAAATACTGATTAGGTGAATAATCGGTTCCACTGGATTTTAGTTTAGAGTATAGGGGGTGAATACTAATGCACACCACACTTTTCAGATTTTTATTTTCATTTTCCTTTCACTTCAGAAAGGTGTGTCACCGTGTGTTGCTCTCTGATTAAAGTTAATGGGGTGTGAATACTTTTGCAAGTCACTATGTACCTGATTGCAACAATTTCCTGGAGATTGTGGATTTTCTTCTCTTCACCTTTGTTGTTTTTTAACATAGTAATAATTATCATAAAACTTTAAACGTTTATGTTTCTGCATTAAAGTCTTCGGATTGGACGCGAGAATTAATACTGAGTTGAAGTGTTTATATGGAGGAGGATATTTATTTAGTGAATAAACAGATAAATGAGACACAGCGTGGTTTATTAATTCTACACAGAAATCATTTTTCCTTCTATGTTTTCTTTACTTCTCTGATGTCACTTAAGTGGCTCCGTAATATTTGGTTTTGTAAAATGAGAAGTGTTGAAGTAAAAGTCAACTCATGTGCTTTAACTAACATTAAGTAACATCCAATTACTTTCTATATAAATTATTCACTCCAGCAGATGAGCCGTGGTTATGACGTTCCTCCTCCTGTAGATGCTGGTGAGGTATGATTTAAAGGAGAAAGCACAGTACAGAGACGGCGCTCGTTAAAGTAGTAAATGACATTCTATTGGCCTCTGATCAGGGTTGTGTAACTATGCTTGTATTACTTGACCTCAGTGCAGCTTTTGACACTGTTGATCACGCTATTCTTCTTCACAGATTAGAAAATGTAGTGGGAATTAAGGGTACAGCCCTCTTCTGGCTCAGATCCTATCTGACCCATCGTTATCAGTATGTAGACTTAAATGGTGATTATTCTGCATGTTCTCTAGTAGAGTTTGGCGTTCCGCAGGGTTCAGTTTTAGGTCCACTGCTTTTTTCCCTTTACATGCTTCCTCTGGGCAGCACAATCCGTAAGCATGGTATTAGTTTTCATTGTTATGCTGATGATACACAGTTATATGTCTCAGCAAAACCTGATGAGAAAAAACAGCTTACTAAAATTGAGCAATGTGTGCAGGACATAAGAAATTGGATGCTAACTAACTTCCTTCTGCTAAATCCGGATAAGACAGAAGTTCTAGTCATAGGACCGCATACAGCTAGGAGTAAAATTTTAGATCATACCGTAACTTTAGATGGCCTTTCTGTTCCATCAAATGCAACAGTGAAAGACCTTGGTGTGATTATTGATTCCAGCCTTTCATTTGAAGCACATGTAGATAATATTACCAGGATAGCATTCTTTCACCTCAGAAATATTGCCAGAATAAGAAATTTATTGTCGCTAAACGACGCAGAAAAACTAGTTCATGCTTTTATCACCTCTAGGTTGGACTATTGTAATGCCTTACTGTCTGGTTGTTCAGCTAGATGCATAAATAAGCTTCAGCTAGTCCAAAATGCAGCAGCGAGAGTCCTCACCAGAACCAGAAGATATGAGCACATCACCCCTATCTTATCTTCACTCCATTGGCTCCCTGTGAAATTTCGCATTGATTTTAAAATACTACTCTTGACATATAAAGCATTAAATGGTCTCGCGCCGCAGTACCTGAGCGAACTGCTAGTGTCTTACGATCCGCCACGCCTACTTCGATCAAAGGATGCAGGCTGCTTGTCAGTACCGCGTATTATGAAAAATACAGCTGGGGGCAGAGCTTTTTCTTACAAAGCCCCAAAGTTATGGAATAGTCTTCCAAATAGTGTTCGGGACTCAGACACAGTCTCAGTGTTTAAGTCCAGGCTAAAAACCTATTTATTTAGCCGAGCATTTTTATAAATAGATTTGCCATAGGTAAAGGAGCAGATCTGGGGGACTCATGGACGTAGAGTATTATGGTAAACTGGTATGTTTGGATGCTGTCTTCCTCACTCTCATTGATCACTCAGGTTTGCTGACGGTGAGGTGATTGTTTGCTTTACATGTCAGGAAGCCCTCATGTTTGTGTTTCCTTCTGGCTCCTCCCTTTTAGTTATGCTGTCATAGTTAGTCCTGCCGGAGTCTCTGCTTGCACGCTACAGTTAATATACATTCACATTATACATTGTGTGACTGTGACCAGACCTAACTGCCATCTCTCCTCTTCTTCTCTTTCCCCCCCTCTTTCTTTTTCCTCTCTCCTCCTGTCCCCCCCTTTCACTCTTTCTCTCTCTCTCTGTCGAGCTACACATGTCGTTCCTGAGCTGCCAGTGATCCAGACTCCCTCTGCCCTCCAGACCTGTCTGACCCATCCTGGTGCCCCGCTTCTGGCTGAAGATCTCGTCACATGGATGCCCCGTGTGTCTCTCTGGGATGCGTCTGGTGTCTGGGAATGATTCTCTCTACCTAGAAAATGGTTCTGGCCTTGACTGGTGTTGGCAACTGTTTCTCTGGGGACTTGACAGTTCGATAGTTCATGACTGGAACTTCTTACAAGTCTACCTGGGTCTTCAATAACTACCTGGACTCCATATTAACATCAATTAACATCAGCTATTATAGCTGAACTGCCTCCCACCCTACACACTGTATAAATGCAGATCATTTACTGCTTTTTGTTTCACCCAAATGAGGATGGGTTCCCTGTTGAGTCTGGTTCCTCTCAAGGTTTCTTCCTCTTACCATCTCAGGGAGTTTTTCCTTGCCACTGTCGCCCTCGGCTTGCTCACCAGGGACAAACTGACCATTTTTGATTCATACAAATTCACATTTCATACAAACCTAAATAATTCTTTTGACTATGTAAAGCTGCTTTGCGGCAATGAAAATTGCTAAAAGCGCTATACAAATAAAAATTGAATTGAAAATTGAATTGAAAGCACGGCTCTTTGGCTTTTTACATTCTTCTTCTTTGTCTTTCGGCTGTTCCCTTTCAGGGGTCGCCACAGCGAATCATCTGCCTCCATCTAACCCTATCCTCTGCATCCTCTTCTCTCACACCAACTAACTTCATGTCCTCTCTCACTGCATCCATAAATCTCCTCTTTGGTCTTCCTCTAGACCTCCTGCCTGGCAGTTCCAACCTCAGCATCCTTCTACCGATATATTCACCATCTCTCCTCTGAACATGTCCAAACCACCTCAATCTGGCCTCTCTGACTTTCTCTCCAGAACATCTAACGTGGGTTGTCCCTCTGATGGACTCATTCTTGATCCTATCAATCCTTGTCACTCCCAAAGAGAACCTCAACATCTTCAGCTCTGCTACCTCCAGCTCTGCCTCCTGTTTCATTACGAGCCCCCATGCACGGCTTCGGATGGCAACTTGTGTAGAGGTGAGCTACAGGGGTGATTGTGCCGCAGTTCTCTCTTATATAGGAAGGACTCGATCTCATACCTGGCGCTACCTAATGTCTGTACCCCACCTGCAGTGTCTTCAGCAGTGTCTGGGCATGTGTCCAGGTGTCATGCGTTTCTCCAGATTACCTTCTTGGCTGTGTCACCTGGTGAGTGTGCATGAGGGTAGCCACAGATCTGCCTGTCTGAAAACCCGCTGTGTAATCGCCTGCAGGATTGGCTGTCACGAGACCTGCGGCGTTCCCATTGCAGCTACTAGGGTATTACAGAACTCTCTAATGAGTTCCGGTCCAGTATGTTCCAGGGGTGGAACTCATGATAGTTCCTCTGGACTGTACCCCTGTTAATCCACCAATTATTGTGTGGCCTTCCTGGACACGTTGTGTGTGGTGCTCCAGCTGGTGTGCTACTCAAGTTAATCTTTTTCAGGATCTTTAACAGACTGATGTATCATGGGGCGAGTTTCCTGGATACCACCTTTATGTCCAAAAAAAAAGCTGCAAAGGGCTTTCCAGAATTGACTGTCTGTTGTGCTGTACACACAGGGCATGCTGCCACGTAGACCCAGACATCTTTGTCCAGACCACCATAAGCACTGGTGCAGAAACTCCAGGGTCCACGCTACCCTTGGGTGTGCTACAAAATGTACATATGATTCCAAGAAATGGCTTGGGGTTGGACTACATCTATTTAAACTTTCTCTACTCTTTTTTTGGCTAGGACACTAAATGGGGCTGTCAGGGTGCTGAAGTTTCTAAAGGAAAGTCAGAATCAATTAGCAAAGCCCATCAAGCACTGGACAGCACGACGTGATGTAGGACGTGGCACCACTGCCTTTATCTTGCCTGGGTCCATGCGGAGGTGCCATTGGACACCACAAAGCCCAAGAAGGAGGTGATTAAAGCGAAACATTAAAGCATCTACTGGAAGCCCTCATTGATAAACCACTGGAAGACAGCGGGGTGTGATGGTAAGTCTGAAGTTCATGACCAGGAATTCTTAGTGACCTGAAAATGTGATAAACACTGTTTTCCACTCATTCCCTGTATTTGGACAGGTTCTTTGGTTCTTTATGTTGATCAAATTATGGGCACTGCGGAGATCTTTAATGAACTTTTGGTGAATTTGGTGAAAACCTGGGCTTTTTCCAGGCGTTCGAAGGCTGAGTTCATCCAAGGCAGAGGGTAGCGGTTCTTCAGGGTCATGGTGTTCAGCTCTCGGTAGTCAATACAGGGGCGGAGTTTCCCATCTTTTTTCTTTATAAAAAAAACTAATCCTGGGTCACTGGCTACCTGCTAATCTAGCACTTTGTTATTCTCAAGACACAAAGTGTCAAAGTGAAACTGGTGTGTCTACTGTAAGTGTGTGTGTGTGTGAGTTTGTGTTAGTGACCTGTGTGTTGTGCTGAGGGTGGAGTGTGAGCAGGTTCTGTAATGTGATAGGGATTAGGGTGTAGAACATTCCTACAGAGATTAAGCAGTGATGGGCTTGATTGTGTTGTGTTGTGTTGTGTTGTGTTGTGTTTACCTGAAGGTGTGCTCCAAGTGCAGATGATTATGGTTCTGAGGTCCACACGGCTGAAGAGATGTAAATCAGTTCTTATTTGAGGTTCTTTATTTCAGCTCCATGAGTCTCTAGGTAATGTGTAGCAGGTGTGTTTCATTTCTTTTACACTCTGATTATTATTTAAATACATTAAGTTCACTTTCACTTTCAATATTGGTATCTCTCTCTCTCTCTCTCGTTCGCTCAACAATCCGGTTCCACATGGTTCCGGCTTTAACTGGAAAAACAAGCTGGCTGTACAGTTATAAAAAGACTGAGGGGATGGCCATCACACACACACACACACACAGAAGAACTGAAAACACACCAGCTGAAAGTGTGACAATTCCACATCACTCCCATCAGGTATTATAATAATAATAATAATGTTTTCTGTGATATTGAAGCTTATTTCTTTGTGCAGTGTGTATAATGTGTGTGTGATGTGTGTATAATGTGTGTAGTGTGTATAATGTGTGTGTAATGTGTGTGTAATGTGTGTAGTGTGTATAATGTGTGTGTAATGTGTGTGTAATGTGTGTAGTGTGTATAATGTGTGTGTATAATGTGTGATGTGTGTGTGTAATATCATTTAAAGGCTCTATACACTACTCTGAGCTTGTTTATGTTTAAATAATACACACACTGAACATAAACATGAAGATGAATTCTGCGTACAGGTTCAGCATTTTTTCTCACTGAAACTGTAAAGGTTTCTGGTTAAAGAGAGATCCTGATAAATAAACCTTTCTGGAAACAGCTAGTAATAAAACAAACACGACAACAATATATGAGGGGAGTTCAAGTCAAAGCGGGACTCGTGATGACGTTTACGGAGACTTTAAACACAGTGCTGATGAGACGCAGTAAAACATCTGGATGATGCGAGTGTTTTAAAGAAGGCTGTCCATCCGTAATGTTTCTATCTGGATTGAAACTCCAGTTTGTCCAGTTTCCAGCTTTTCACTGAAACAGAAAATAACTATATATATACTTTATAATATACTTTATATGATAGACTTGTTATGAACTATTTCCTTATTTAATATTATTGATCAAACCTGCTGTGTGGAATCTGTGTGTGTGTGTGTGTGTGTGTGTGTGTAATGATGAAGAACACACAGCTTCCTCGCGACACACTGAACATCTGTAAATCTGTGTACTGGATCTAAACTCCTCTCTCTCTCTCTCTCTCTCTCTCTCTCACACACACACACACACACACTCACAGAGCTGCAGGATGGAGCAGAAGATCAGCGATGTTGTACAGATGTGCTGTGACGTCTCCGGGACCCGGAAGATGAAGGCTGCAGTGAAGAGTTCAGTGAAAGGAGGCGCGGTGGCGGGGGGGAGCGCGGCGGTGGGAGGGTTACTGCTCGGACCTGCCGGCATCGCTGTTGGTAAGAAAGACTTTTCACCTTTAATATCTGGTGTTATTAATCTTATTTGTCTTTCGGCTGTTCCCTTTCAGGGGTCGCCACAGCGAATCATCTGCCTCCATCTAACCCTATCCTCTGCATCCTCTTCTCTCACACCAACTAACTTCATGTCCTCTCTCACTGCATCCATAAATCTCCTCTTTGGTCTTCCTCTAGACCTCCTGCCTGGCAGTTCCAACCTCAGCATCCTTCTACCGATATATTCACAATCTCTCCTCTGAACATGTCCAAACCACCTCAATCTGGCCTCTCTGACTTTATCTCCAAAACATCTAACGTGGGTTGTCCCTCTGATGGACTCATTCTTGATCCTATCCATCCTCGTCACTCCCAAGGAGAACCTCAACATCTTCAGCTCTGCTACCTCCAGCTCTGCCTCCTGTCTTTTCTTCAGCGCCACTGTCTCTAAGCCGTAGAGCATCGCTGGTCTCACCACTGTCCTGTACACCTTTCCTTTCATTCTTCATCTGGTGTTATTTCTGTATTTGTGAAAGTGAGGAGCGCTGGAGCACTGACGCAGACCTGTAGATAAACACCAGGAGGTATTAACTCTGTAACTGAACCCATGGAGATGATGAAGTGTGTACGCGCTCCACAGCGGAGAGACGTGTTGAGGAAACACCTGGGGAACACCTTAATGCTCTGACGTCAGACTGAAGACCATCGAGGCTCTTCGGGACATAACACACTTCATTTCTGACCCTGAAGCTGCACACACACGGCGTTTATCACTAAGGAGACGTTCGACAATATTTTTATTGATTTTTAAATCATGTTGTGTGAGTTATAAGACACATTTGTGTGATCTGTATATTTATAAACCCCTTACACACACCCCTGAAACACTCAGCACATGACCAAGGTGCACTCTGGGAAATGAAGTCCCATACGAAATGTAAGGCGCCCTCTAGGGGTTATTTCTGAGATGGGACTTGTTTGGTACATTGAATAGTAAATATAATAACCACTATAAACAAGAATTATTATAATAAATTCTATATATTTAATGTAGTTGATGAGGTTTAGTGAACTGTAGCCTGTCTGTTTACGCCCCCTAGTGGTGAAGACACCGGCGCCTTCAAAGCACAAACAGTTTATATCAAGACAACAGTAACGATATCAACCAGGATCTCCTCCACACACACACACACACACACACACACACACACACACACACAGTATGGAGATGTCCTACAGGATTTGCATTGTCCTTTGCATTTATTTACATTTTCCCAGATTAACTTCCCCTGTAACTCCTGTGACATCATCAGGATGTGAGTCTGCGTATCTCTGATCAGATAATCGGATGGGACGCTCCTGTTAGCACGACTAGCTGGACAATAATATCTGAGAACACGGTGATGTTTGATGTTAGTCTAAAATGATCGTTTATATATTTATCCCTCTTTACACTCATCTTTTTAAACAGAGCACTACAGCAGTGTAACAGACTGACCCTGGGGTGTGTAAACTTTTAGAAACATTCTGAGTGACCTGTGTCTCCTCTCTGTTTCGAGGCGGGGCTGTCGGAGGACTCCTGGGCTGGTGGATGACCAGCGGGCAGTTTAAACCGGTTCCTCAGATCCTCATGGAGCTCCCTTCTCATGAGAGACAGCAGCTTTACTCCGACATCAGTGCGATTTTGGGCTCATTGGACTGGACCGACGCGTCTCAGCTGATGGTTCTGGTTAGAGCCGATAACACGCTGCTGCAGAAGGTCGAGGCTGGGATTCAGTCGTTTGTTAGTAAAAGTCTCGGAGCTGTAGTGGAGTACGGAGGCTGAGCTAAGAGATGAGAGTGTGTGTGTGTGTGTGTTCGTCTGAAGATTTAAGAATCACGAACATCACGGTCGTACACACACACACACACACACACACACACACCATCTCTCATACCGAACCCTAACCCTGGGTTACTAGTCTGTAGGCTCTTATTGGTGCTGCAGTAAATATAATAAAACTGAGTCTGTGTTTGAGTGTATCTGAGTGAATTATTTACCCCTTACACACACACACACACACACACACACACTTCTCAGGTGTGATGGAGTTTCATGAACACACTGTGTGAAGTGTGACTGAACACAAGCAGCTCTACTGTAGTGTTGTCTCTTATGATTGTGAGACTGAACTGTCCTCTGGGGGACACTGTGGACACGACACTCTCACTCATGTCCTCTTTTCAATTCCATTTAACCCCAGAGCTATCGAACCTGTGAGGTGTGCCCCCTAGGGGCAGGTTGCAGGGAGGCAGGGGCAAGTTTTATACAAATATTTCTCACTTACTCATCATCTATACCACTTTATCCTGTCTACAGGGTCGTGGGGGCGGAGCCTATCCCAGAAGACTTAGGGCACAAGGCGGGGTACACACTGTACAGGGTGCCAATCCATCACAGGGCACACACACATAAACACACTCTCACACACACTACAGGTAATTTAAAAAGGCCAGTTAACCTGATCTGTGTGTCTTTGGTCTGATATCCTGGAGGAAACCCACCGAGCATGGGGAGAACATGCTAACTCAGACCCCAATGAGGGAATTGAACCCAGACCCTGGAGGTGCAAGGTGACAGTCCTAACCACTACACCAATGTGCTACCTACTAAATATTTCTTCTATTTACAGTATATGCATTTATAAGACTTTAATGCTTGAAATTGATGGATTTTTAATGCGGAACAAAAATTAATGCCATTCGCTTTCCCACGACTGCAACAGTCACCGACAGTGGTAATACTTGTTCTTGTTAATTTCTGAAAGTAATCAGTAAAACTCAATTAAAACAATAATATGTTCTTCTGTGAGTTAGTACCATTGTTGGCCCCTAGAGGGCAGTCTCTGTATTGATCCCCATGCAGTAAGGAGCTGGCTCTGGACTCTGCTCAGCTGTCATGTCTCTAATGTTTATTTATGTTTTATGCTCTAAAATCTTGACTGGTTATTATTTCTGTTACGCCTCCTTTTTTGGGGGGAATTTCCCCCCGATTTTCTTCCTAATTTAGTCGTGTCCAAATTCTCCTCATCACAGTTAGGAGGGCCGAAGACTATCGCATGTTTCCTCCGAACCATGTAACGCCAGCCGACCGCATCTTTTCAACTTCCTCGCCCACACACCGTGTCTGTAACAGAGCTGAGTGTAGTGTCTGTAACAGAGCTGACTGTAGTGTCTGTGACTGAGTTATAAGTAACACTGCTGAGGTTTTTATTTCTTTTTTACCAGGTTTTTACTAGTAACCCAGTGTAAGTTTCTATCTAGTGATGGAAACTTCAAAGCACTTTTTGTAAGTCGCTCTGTATAAGAGTGTCTGCCAAATCCTTAAATTTAAATGTGAGTGTATTCCAGAGGTAATGTGTTGTTTCTCCAGGTACCTGTTTCGTCCGCTAGAGGGCGCTAAAGCTCTGAGTGAGATCTGTGCAGCTGTAAAATGACTGAAGCTTCTGCTGTTCCAACTTCATGTGAGATCAGTTTGTGTCTTTTGTCTATTAGTAAAAAAAATTATTTTTTAAGTTTTAAATTTACTTTCACTTGTTATAATAATCAGCATCAGATGAGCCTCAGGACAGAAAAAAGTGCTCCATTATTGACATTAATGCTTAAAGTTTAAGTATTAATTAATCTCATTTTATTATAAGCATTAAGGCATTAATTGCTCCAGCTGTAATATACTTTATGTACAACAAATGTTTTTTCCAATGTAGTGACAATGTAGTATTTTATTCATATTTAATGCCACTCCTGCCCCAAGACTGGTATCACCATGCCCTGTTTTTACTAGTGGGGCAGTTACTGTGATCTCGCATTAACTGACAACATTGTGCTGAAGACACCGTGCTGAGGACACTACGCCGAGGTCACTACGCCGAGGTCACTACGCCGAGGACACTACGCCGAGGTCACTACGCCGAGGACACTACGCCGAGGACACTACGCCGAGGTCACTAGGCCGAGGACACTACGCCGAGGTCACTACGCCGAGGTCACTACGCTGAGGACACTACGCCGAGGACACTACGCTGAGGTCACTACGCTGAGGACACTACGCTGAGGTCACTACGCTGAGGACACTAGGCTGAGGACACTACGCTGAGGTCACTACACTGAGGACACTACGCCGAGGACACTACGCCGAGGTCACTACGCCGAGGTCACTACGCTGAGGTCACTATGCTGAGGACACTACGCTGAGGACACCGCACTGTTACATGGACATTTGAAGCAGCAATCTCTGCATGTTACAAACAGTTCTTGTCCCTCAACAGTACTTTTCCTGTAATTTCCTCCGTGTCAGAAGGTGGATTATGTAAAATAATGGCCTTCCAGCTGTGAGTTTTGCTGGATGGACCAGCGTCACATCTGGAGTGAATAATCAGACTTTTATACCTGCTTTATGTGGAGGAGTAGCCTGAGATCATTTAATACACATCAGTTTAATAGATTTACTGAAGAAGAGGCCAAAGCACATCAGTTAAGCGCTGATAATACAGTTCTGTTCAGTTCCCTCAAACAACCTGAAATTATCAAGGACAAAAAGTTTCTTTTTCTTGATTTAATAAATAATTATCAATCAAGTGTTTGTAATACTAACCTTATATTGTTTGAAGTATGTCTGTGTAATCATACACACACACACACACACACACACACCCTGACCAGGATAAGGAGTAAGTCTGATTCAGAGTGAGATGTGTACCTAATTGTTAACTCTGACAAAGTGTTGATAGTAGGAGACTTTAACATTCATGTAGATGATGCTAACGACACTTTAGCCCTCGCATTTATGGACTTACTAAATTCCTTTGGGGTTAAACAAAATATAAATAGATCAACTCACCGCTGTAATCATACACTAGATTTAATTATATCTCATGGTATAGATGTCACTAATATAGAGATTTCACCTCAAAGTGATGATATCACAGATCATCACCTCCTGATATATACTCTACCCGTAGAACAGATTAGCTGTGTCTCTCCACGTTATCGATTTGTTAGAAATATGAATCCGACTACTAAAGACAGATTCACAAGTAATCTACCGGATCTGTCCCAAATTCTTATTAGACCCCTAAATGCAGACGATCTAGACGAAGTGACCAGCAGCATGGGTACTATTTTTACCAGTACATTAGACACTGTTGCCCCAATCAGATTTAAAAAAGTCAGAGATAAAACACTTGCTCCTTGGTACAATAGTCATACTCGCGCCCTAAAGAGAGCAACCCGTAACCTTGAGCGAAAATGGAGAAAAACTAAATTAGAAGTTTTTCGAATTGCGTTTAAAGACAGTATGTGCAGCTATAGACAGGCTCTAAAAACCGCTAGGAGCGAGCATCTTAGCCAACTGATAGCAAGAAACCAAAACAATCCCAAGTTCTTATTTAGTACAGTAGCCCGCCTAACAAAACCTAAGATGCCTGCAGAGAGTACTCCACAACATTTTAGTAGTGAAGATTTTATGGACTTCTTTAATGAAAAAATCGATAGCATAAGGAAGAAAATAACAGAAGTTAAACCTCTAATAGCATCTCATGATCTAGTTCAGCCTAAAGTTTCACATTTAGTTTTTCAGTGCTTTACAGGTATAGGACAGGAAGAGCTGTATAAACTTATCAGCTCAGCTAAATCAACAACGTGCCTGTTAGACCCAATCCCAACCAGATTTTTAAAAGAAGTGATGCTTACAGTTGGAGAGCCACTTCTAAACATTATTAATTCTTCATTATATCTAGGTCACGTCCCTAAACCTTTGAAGCTGGCAGTTATTAAGCCGCTTCTTAAAAAATCTAATTTGGACGCGAATGAAATAACAAATTATAGACCGATTTCAAACCTTCCGTTCATATCAAAAATATTAGAAAAAGTAGTATCAGCTCAAATATGCACATTTTTGCAGGAAAACAACATCCTAGAAGAATTTAAATCAGGTTTCAGGCCCCATCATAGTACAGAAACTGCACTAGTTAAGATTGCAAACAACTTGTTTTTAGCTTCAGACCAAGGCTGCACCTCAATACTAGTCTTACTTGATCTAAGTGCTGCATTCGACACCATAGATCATAATATTTTCATAGACCGCCTACAAAATCATATAGGTATTCAGGGGCAGGCATTAAAATGGTTTAGATCATACCTGTCTGATCGATACCATTTCGTAGATCTAAATAAAGTACCGTCTGATGTAATGCCAGTGAAATATGGGGTCCCACAAGGGTCAGTTTTAGGACCTCTCCTGTTCTCAATTTACATGCTTCCCCTGGGAAACATCATTAGAAGGCATGGGATTAGTTTCCATTGTTATGCTGATGATACCCAATTATACATCTCAACAAAACCAGATGAAATACCCAAGTTGTCTAGATTAACCGAGTGTGTCCAGGACATAAAAGATTGGATGACCAATAACTTTCTTTTACTAAATTCAGATAAGACAGAGATATTGCTCATCGGCCCAAAAACCAGCACACAACAGCTTTCACAATTCAGCCTGCGTTTAGAAGGATGTACTGTTACTACTAGCTCAACAGTAAAAGACCTGGGCGTGATATTAGACAGTAACTTGTCTTTTGAAAATCATATTTCCAATATCACAAAAACAGCCTTTTTCCATCTTAGAAATATTGCCAAACTTAGGAGTATCCTATCCGTATCTGATGCAGAAAAGCTAGTTCATGCATTCATGACCTCCAGACTGGACTATTGTAATGCATTACTAGGTGGTTGTCCTGCATCCTCAATAAACAAGCTACAGTTAGTCCAAAATGCAGCCGCCAGGGTTCTCACTAGATCCAGAAAATATGATCATATAACCCCAATATTATCATCCCTGCACTGGCTACCTGTTCAGTTTAGAATTAATTACAAAATAGTATTACTTACATACAAGGCTTTAAATGGTTTAGCTCCCTCATACCTAACCAGTCTTCTGATACACTATAATCCACCACGTCCCTTAAGATCACAAAACTCCGGACTTCTGGTAATTCCCAGAATTTTAAAATCTACAAAAGGGGGCAGGGCATTTTCATATTTTTTTTTTTCTTCCCGGCCTGTCAGTATCACAGATAACACATAGAGTGTATGTGTAGCTGTTCTATCATCATTCACAGCCATTTTTTTTTTTTTTTTTTTTGTTTCCCATATTATAACAGACAAGACCGGGGGACCAAAAAAAGAGAAGAGAGTAAAAAGAAAAAAAAAAAAAAAAAGGGAATAAAAATAAATAAACAAACAAACAATTGAGGGGAAAAAAAAAAAAAAAAAGGGAAAAGAGAAGGAAAAAAAAAAAGGGGGGGGGGGGGGGAGGGGGGAGAGAATACAATCAAAATTTGCTTCCGCACCTGCCGAAGAAAAAGAGAAAAAAAACAACAGAAGACACAACAGCAGAGAAACCGCAGCCACAACCAACACCTGCACGACTCGCGGCAAACCACAAATCCCAAAACCTGTTGATTAATAAAATATTTTGAAATAAACATTTTGTTTTGAAGCAACAGCAAAGACAGTGTGTGTGTGAGCACCTGTTTGTACACCAGTGTGAACGTTTGTGTGCACACCTGTGTGTGTGAGCGCGCTTGTGTTCATAGGGCTCCTCCATGTAAATGTTTAATAGTGTGTGTGGGGGACCACAGTCCCGTCTCGCGAGGCATGGAGCAGATACGGCGGAGACACGGGTCCCAGACATCCAGAGGCCCCCCAGAGCACAGGAGTCTCAGGAGAACCACCGCAGGGACAGCCCCCCCACCCCGAAAGGGGCAGCGGAGAGCCCAGAGGGGGGTCATCTAGCAGCCCCAGTGTAGACGCCCCAGGGGGCCGTGGTGACAGGACCGCAGGCTCCGCCGGTGGTCGTCCACTCCGAGGCAGTCCGGTCCCTGGGTCCAGAGATCCCAGGCCCCCCCCCATCCACCAGCCGGTGCCCAGCCAAGCCAGGAGAGCCAGATTCCGCCCAGCGACCGCCGCGAGTGAGCCAGCGCTCACCCGAGCGCCCCGCCCCGGAGCCAGAAACCAACAACCCACCAGCGGCTGGGAGCACCCCACAGCTGTGTGTGGTGGCAAAGCAGGGGGGGCCTGGGATGTTGAGAGAGGTGGAGTCTAGGACCTGACCTGACACCTAAACGTAGACAGCCAGGCACACACATACACAAACATACATTCCCACCCTCATACACACAAACAAATATTCACACACTCACACATGTAGACACACAAAAATAGACAGTATACACACTCACACTCCCCATATACCCACTTCCCTCCGTCGTGGGGACAGAAAGACCCCCCCTGGTCCCCGCAGCAGCGGAAAGGACCACCAGCCCAGACCCCGACCGAACGGCCAGCTCCTCCTCTCAGCCCCCGGCCCTGGACCGCGGATAGAGAACGGGGGTGTGAAAAAAGGAAGGGGCATTTTCATATTTGGCTCCAAAGCTTTGGAATAGCCTTCCAGACACTGTTCGGGGAGCAGACACGGTTTCCCAATTCAAAAGTAGGCTCAAGACGCATCTCTTTAATCTGGCATACGCGTAACTCATCCCATAACCTCATACTCCATTACACTTATCCTGAATGGCAACTACGCTAATTCTCTCCATCTTTTCTGTATTTTTCTACCCATCCTGAGACATCTGGAGATTGTGCCAGCTTCAGTAGACAAAGGCCAACCCTGCGGGGTTTCTAAGGCATCTTGAGAAGGACCAGCTCCAGCTAGATTCTGCTTTATGATGGCTGGAGCTACACATCCTGCTCCTGTGCTTCCAGTGATCTGACCCCATCTGCCCTCTGCACCTACTGCTGAACTGAATCTACACAAATTCTGTTATATTGAACTTTCACCTGCACAACACACTTGATGTTATTTCTATCTGTTATCACCCAGATGAGGATGGGTTCCCTGTTGAGTCTGGTTCCTCTCAAGGTTTCTTCCTATTGCCATCTCAGGGAGTTTTTCCTTGCCACTGTTGCAGTCACCCTTGGCTTGCTCATCAGAAACATTTCATTCATCATTCATTCATTTCATTATTATCTAGACACATTTTTCTCACACATACACACTTCCAAATATTTTCTTTTCTTTTCTAAAAAAAAAAAAAAAAAAATTTTTTTTTTTTTTTTTGTGAAGCTGCTTTGGGACAATGACCATTGTTAAAAGCGCTATATAAATAAAATTGAATTGAAAATTGAATTGAATGTGTGAATTCAGTAAGACACTAAGGAAGGTAAATCAGTGTGTGTGCAGTTCATTTAGAACTTCTTGGACTTTTATTCATAGACGTCTTGTTACAGGCCACACCCTGAAAACTCTCGGACTAAACTATTTTTACAAAACCGGTTGGAGGAGTTACAGGCTGTTACCGTAAGGCAGTGGGAAAGTCCAAAGTGTGTGTTTGCTTCTCAGAAGGAGGTGAGAGGTTTCCTCTAAAGCTGGACACGTGACACCTGGATGAGATCTACAGAGACTTGCTGCTTTATTCAATGCCTTAGGAAAACAAAACCTCCATATTATTGTTTAATTAGTAATTTTTTTCTCTGTTGTTATTCCACATTTGTATTATTGATTGTTTTTTGTAAAGTGTCCTTGAGAGTTTTGAAAGGCACTTATAAATAAAACGTATTGTTATTATTATTATTATTATTATTAATGTTTACATTTTCGTATGAATAAACAGGTGAAAATTGGAAATGAACCCTGATAACCTGACAGGAGACACTAGGTTAGGTCTCGGATGAGGAAGAGGGAGGAGGTGAGCTGCTTCTGTTACACCTCTCCTGAGCACTTCCAGACCTCCACAGGTATGTCATCAGGACCAACAGCCTTTCCACTCTTCATCCTCTTCAACGCCCTTCTCACCT
Source organism: Clarias gariepinus (assembly GCF_024256425.1). Classification (NCBI taxonomy): domain Eukaryota; kingdom Metazoa; phylum Chordata; class Actinopteri; order Siluriformes; family Clariidae; genus Clarias; species Clarias gariepinus. Next base: position 386,965 of record NC_071102.1, read on the forward strand.
CACTTCTACCAATATTTGCTACTTCCTGTTCCACAACAGTCACCTCTTCTACTCTTTGTTCTCTTTCGTTTTCCTCATTCATCAACTCCTTAAAGTACTCCTTCCATCTTCCCATCACCCTCCTGGCATCTGTCAGTACATTTCCATCTCTATCTTTAATCACTCTAACCTGCTGCACATCCTTCCCATCTCTATCTCTCTGCCTTGCCAACCTGTACAGATCCCCCTCTCCCTCCTTACTGTCTAGCCTAGCATACAAGTCCTCATATGCTCTTTGTTTGGCCTTTGCCACCTCTACCTTCACCTTACTCTGCATCTCCCTGTACTCCTGTCTACTCTCTTCAGTCCTCTCAGTGTCCCACTTCTTCTTAGCTAGCCTCTTTCCCTGTATACACTCCTGGACTTCCTCATTCCACCACCAAGTCTCCTTGTCCACTTTCCCCTTACCTGATGATACACCAAGTACCCTCCTACCTGTCTCCCTGATCACATTGGCTGTAGTTGTCCAGTCAACTGAAAGCACCTCCTGACCACCTATAGCCTGTCTCAACTCCTCCCTAAAGACTTCACAACATTCTTCCTTTCTCAGCTTCCACCACTTTGTCCTCTGCTCTGCTTTTGTCCTCTTCGCCTTCCTCACCACCAGGGTTATTTTGCACACCACCATTCTGTGTTGTCTGGCTACACTCTCCCCTACCAACACTCTGCAGTCACTGATCTCTTTCAGGTTACAACGTCGACACAAGATGTAGTCGACCTGAGTGCTTCTGCCTCCACTCTTATATGTCACCCTATGTTCCTGCCTCTTCTGGAAGAAAGTATTTACTACTGCCATTTCCATCCTCTTTGCAAAGTCCACCACCATCTGTCCTTCTACATTCCTGTCCTGAAGACCAAACCTGCCCATCACATTTTCATCACCTCAGTTCCCTTCCCCAACATGTCCATTGAAGTCTGCACCAATCACCACTCTCTCCCCTCTGGGGATGTTCTGCATCACTTCATCTAACTCACTCCAGAATTTCTCCTTCTCTTCTAACTCACATCCTACCTGTGGGGCATAACCACTAACAACATTGAACATCATCCCTTCAGTTTCCAGCTTCAGACTCATCACCCTATCTGATACTCTCTTCACCTCTAGAACATTCCTTACAAACTCCTCTTTTAGGATAACTCCTACTCCATTTCTTTTCCCATCCCACCATGGTAAAACAATTTGAACCCTGATCCTAAGCTTCTAGCCTTGCTACCTTTCCACCTGGTCTCCTGGACACACAGTATATCCACCTTTCTTCTCTGCATCATATCAACTAACTCTCTTCCCTTCCCTGTCATTTTCCCAACATTCAAAGTCCCTACTATCACTCCTAAACTCTTGCCTTTCCTCTTCTCTCTCTGCTTTCGAACACGTCTTCCTCCTCTCCTTCTTCGACCAACAGTAGCCCAATTTCCACCAGCACCCTGTAGGTCAACAGCACCAGTGGCGGTCGTTGTTAACCCGAGCCACGACCCATCCGGTATGGGAATTATATTCGTGATTCGCATCATTGATTTGGCAAATGTTTTACGTCGGATGCCCTTCCTGACACAACCCTCTGCATTTAACACTGGAAAAGTATTTAAGTTTTCATTTGAACTGTTGATACTGATTTCATTGTAAAATAATCTCACACAATCCCTTTAAACACCTACACGAACGAAATGAACGCTCCATCTGCAGTACAGCCAGCATGGTTTACATCCACAACCTGGACCTTAAGGTGTTTCTGAAGGGGGAAATGTGAGAGACGGCATGAACAGCAGACGTCTGGGCGAGTGTGAGCGATCACTGACTCCTGGCTCTGAGACGAGTGGACTCTCAGGACCTTCATCACCGGAACAAACCTGTTTACTGTTAGAGTCTTCTGCTGATGAGACGTAATCACTTCCTGCTTTGGTTTGTGTCAGACATTTTCACATGAAATAGAACTGTGTGTGTGTGTGTGTGTGTGTGTGTGTGTTTATTACAGTAATAAAGAAGTGTTGTCAGAGGGTCAAAGTGTGTGTGTGCATATTTACAGGAACTGGGTGTGTATGTGGGTGTGTGTGTATGTCTGCATGTGTGTGTGTGTGTCTAAGGCACAGCTTCAACTTTCCTTCTCAGCATCGTGCAAAAACACACACTTGTGTAAACTTCGACAGAATCTCACTTCCGCGCTGTGTGTGTTGCTCAAACGACATTAAGAAATGATAGTCTTGTGATGACGTGTGGGTGGAACTACACTACCCATCAGCCCCTGCGTGTCACATGATCACGGGGATTGATTACTGATTATATCTGTTAATGTTTAGGGTTCTGTGTGTCTCACTTTTAAACTCTGGTTGATGTGTGTGTGTGTGTGTGTGTGTGTGTGTGTATAAAACATAAGTAGCATAACTGTAACACAGAACTCTCTATGTTGTGCCTCTGGGTTTATATACACTCACTCACGAAAGTAAGTACACCCCTCTGATTTCAGGGAACGTGTGTGTTTATGTCCTCACAGGACTGTAGAAATCAAACCTGATATACTGTGGAGTCGTCAGTGTGCAGTTCATATAACAGAACAGATTTACTGAAAATACATCAACATACAGACATTAACGTCTAAATAATAGCTCGCAACAAAATTTTATTTCTATAGGTGGTGGAATGTGAGGGGTGTGCTTACTTTTGAGAGATAGTGTACATCACCGGTTCACACACACTCAGTCCGGATTGTGTCATGTTGCCTTTCACTTGTGTACCTCGGGTCAGATGTTTCTGGACGTTTCCACACCCTTATTACAATAAGCTGCCGTTCCTTCTGACCAAACTGGTGTAACTGGGGCAGCTCACACACACACACACACACACACACACACACTTCTAGTTCTGTGTACACATGTTCTGTTGAAGGTCCTCGGGGTCGTTGTCCATGTGGAGGACACATTTGACACCAAGCTTGAACTTCCTGCCTGATGTCTTGAGATGTTCCTGCAGTTTGTCCTCATGTTGTTTCTAAATGTTCAATTTCTAAATAGTAGTGTGAAAAGTGATTACATGGAGTGTGTGTGTGTGTGTGTGTGTGTGTGTGTGTGTGTGTGTGTGTGTGTGTTTTCCTCTCCATGGTAAAGGGTGTTTCCTGTGACACATCACTGCACTTCTGTTAAAATAAAATCACAGATTTTCATGAAAACGAGCTCCAGGTTTCACGATCCACTGCAACTCCTTTCATTAGTTACACAACTTCCAAGACGGAACTATTACACACACACACACATACACACACACACACACACAGCTCACAAACACAACAACATCCAAAGCAACCGCTCTGCATAAACAAACCATGTAACCGTTGATTTCCATCACATTTACATTCAGGGTTTCGGCAGAAGCGCCTTACAGAGGTGCTTTGAAGTGGACAGTGGACGGGGACAGGGGACAGGGGACAGATCCTCACCCCAGTTATACGGTTACTAACACTAAGTACCATCAGTCACACACTGTTGAGGTTCTTTTCCACAATCACTGATGTGCTGAAGATGTTTCTGTTTGTCTGAGTGACATCAGTGTAAGGAGTCTCCAGCGTCAGCGCTGCGTCACAGTCAGGACTGAAACTACAGGACGTTATAAATGTAAATAATGTTTAAATAAATCATCAGGACGTAAATGTGTGTTAATCGTCCACAGATGGACTTCAGCTCTGTTACTAAATGTGAAGGAGTGTCGTGATTAGACTTTAGTGCTGTGTGTGTGTGTGTGTGTGTGTGTGTGTGTGCGTGCGTGCGTGTGTGTGTGTGTGTGTGTGTGTTGCCAACAGAGCTAAGAAACCAGTCCAGGAACTGGTCCCACCGTGTCTCAGGGACGGAGGAGGACGACCGTCTGGACCGTCTGTCTGTCCTCGTCCTGCGTGGTGGAAAAAACTTCCTCTATTTGTACGTTTGAAACAAAAAGCAACTCTACACCAGTGTGTAACTGATGAGACTCAGAGATAAGATGATCCAGAGATAGAAACATCAAAGCATGTAAATGTGAATGTAAATGTGTGTGTGAGAAGAACATACCTGTTTGTTCCAGGTCTCTTTAAACTCTGACCTCATTTTACTGGGATTCTAAGAAAACACAGAAATTCCCAACCAGCCGGAAAGACTGGTTTACCACACACACACACACACACACACACACACACACACACTCACACTCACACGCACGCACGCCCACACGCACGCATGCACGCACGTATATAAGAACAGACAACTTCCTCATCACACATTCTTCACACACACACACACACACACACACATGCGATCTATCTGATTAAAGACCTGAGAAACCAGAGGAAACTTTAAACACACTGAGAGCTCCTGAAGATTCAGGTAAAATACCTCCTGATGAACTTGTGTAGAGCTGAGTGAAGGTTCTTCTGCTTTATCTTTAGCTGACTTTAATATAAAGACCAGGTTTAATCCAGTCCTGTTTCTAATGGAAATATGATATAAAATAATAAATCTGTTGATTCTGATTGATCACGCTGTGGTCCAAGCTCCGCGTCTTTTTACTGAGCTTTTTACCGCGCAGTCGAGTTGAACAGTAACTCCTCAGACAAGAGATCCAAGGAACATGATCCAGATGTCCACAGACTCGTGTTGATCCTTACTTTGGTTTTCGTTCATGTTCCCGCAGACCCTGGTGATGGTGGACGATCCGAAGTTCCCGATGGAGAACCGTGAGCGTGTCCTGGCCGTCGAGAACTCCTTCATGCCCGGTGGGAAACCCCTCCTGGCTCCGGATCGCATCCTGATCGGAGAAGGTCGTCTGCTGAAGCTGTGCAGACGCAAACCGCAGCCCAAAGCCTTCTTCCTGTTTAACGACATCCTGGTGTACGGCAGCATCGTGGTCCCGGGCCGCTGGAACAGCCACCAGCAGATCCTGCGTCTGGAGGAACTGAAGCAGGAGGACCTGGAGGACGAGGCGGGGATGAGTAACCAGTGGCTCCTCCGGACACCGCGCAAGTCCTTCCGCATCTCCGCGGAGTCGCTGGAGGAGAAGCAGGAGTGGATGGCGCACATCGAGCGCTGCAGGATGGAGCAGCTGAAAAAGCTCGGTTTGTCCACCGCGATGAAGCCGTTCGCCGCCACCTGGATCCCCGACGCCGCCTCGGCCGTGTGCATGCGCTGCGCGGAACCCTTTAACGTCACGCAGCGCAGACACCACTGCAGAAACTGCGGCTTCGTGGTGTGTAACTCCTGCTCGAAGGGTCGCGCGGTCCTCGCACACATCTCACCCAAACCGGTCCGGGTGTGTCGTCTCTGTAGGGAGGTTCTGAGTGGGCAGGACGTCTGCGATGAGTCCCTCAGGGAGAAAGACTCGGTCGAGCAGATGCCCAAATATGAGGACTCCAGTGACGAGGAGAACCAAACACACACCACATGGTTTAACACTTACCAAGTACCTGAGCCGCTCTACTGCTACCTCAACCCCCAGCACACCAAACCTCCATCGCCCAAGCGTGGACCTCTACAGAACATCTGAGGAACCTACAGATACACTTAAAAAGACAACACTGCAGTTCTCCACTACACACACACACACACACACACACACACACATCATTATCATCTTCATTTCTTCCCAACACTATTTCCATCTCACTGCCACATCATCTCCTCATCTTCATCCACACCACCGACGGTGTTCCACCTTCTCCTGTGCTGGACCGCGAGGATGTGGGACGAGAATTCAACGCTAAGGTGAAGAACACTCAGTGTACGACTACACACTATCAAAATATTTAAATATTTAAACATTTTATGATGAAAACACTATTATTGTTCTGTGTCAAAATCCTGATGCTGCTGAGTTTCTACATTAATATTCTGTGTGCAAAGTTTTATCATAAATCATCATCATCATCATCATCATTTTACTCAATGTTATCATGTAATATCAAGAAAAACAAGGATTTACTATTATAAGATATTACTTATATTTAGTGCTACATAGACTTAAGAACACAGCAGAGATGCTGATTAGTGACGTCAGTACTACGACAAGGCTGCGCCCTCTGGTGGAGGTGTGAGGTGTGACACTGTTTGTGTTTGTACATGTTTGTATTTAATGTTATATTTCAAGCCCTAATAAATTTTATTATAAAAAGCGCAGTTGTCTTAATTGTTATTAGGACCCAAATGCTATGACATCAGCACTATGACATCATCACTGTGACGTCAGAGCTGTAATAATGCTAATGTCATGTGAAGGGCCCTACTGTTTTTATAAGGATCTTTTTTTCCCAGAATCCAGGGCTTTTGGAGTCCTTAACACGCTCAAAAATTCATGAAAATCAGCACATTTTTGGAATTATCACACACACACACACACACACACACACACACACACACACATACACACACACACATACTTACAAGTAACACATGAACAAGGTGAAGGAGAGAACGTTGCTTTGACATTTCCAGCCCGTACAGAATTATTACGGCTAAACCCTCTGATTGGTTAAGATGATCCTCATGTCTCGAGGTTGTACATAAGTATTGTATGTAAAAACTATCATGTAATGAAGGTATTCTTTTTTAAATTATTAGCCATAAATGGTATTCTTTTTAAATTTCTGTTTATATTTTATACTCTTCACACCTGGCTGTCAATTATTTTTATATATTTTTTTATATTTGTGATCATACTCTTCAACAAACAAATAAAGAACAAAGAAAACTACATTTTTACACTTTCATATATTATAACAAACATTAATTTGTTAGTTTTTGATACTTTGGGAACAAACATAAACTTTATAATACAGAGAGAAAGAATATCTATTGTAAGTCGACAGCGGATGCAGCAGCTGTGTGTTTTATGCTTCAGTTTTACGCAACATTTGAGATTTCTGCACGTCAGATACTTTATCTGTAAATCTAAAATGTGATCAACAGCGTGAGAGATCGACTTCTGTTAGTGTTAAATGAGATTAATTTGAGACCGAACTACAATTAAAGCAGGGAGATCATCACTATCATCATCATCATCATCACCGTCATCATCATCATCATCATCATCACCGTCATCATCATCATCATCATCATCACCGTCATCATCATCATCATCACCGTCATCATCATCATCACCGTCATCATCATCATCATCATCATCATCACCGTCATCATCATCATCAGCAGCATCATCATCATCATCACCGTCATCATCAGCAGCAGCAGCAGCAGCATCATCACCGTCATCACCGTCATCATCACCGTCATCATCATCATCAGCAGCAGCAGCAGCAGCAGCAGCAGCATCATCACCGTCATCATCACCGTCATCATCACCGTCATCAGCAGCAGCAGCAGCAGCAGCAGCATCATCACCGTCATCATCATCATCACTGTCATCATCACCATCATCATCATCATCATCATCAGCGTCATCATCGTCATCAGCATCAGTAGCAAGTAAAGAGTCAAAGCCATGCTGTGCCAGACCTTCCTCCAGATTGTGTGGTCTGTAGGGATTTTCCCCAAACACATGCCTTAGGGATTAGAACATGCCTTGAGAGGATTGCAGCACAAACACGTCCCTCCAGAGACGTTCGATTGGTTGTGGACTGTAATGACACTGGGGTGGTCAATACCCTGGACACCTGGAAGTTATTCGGCTACCAGAAGAAATATTTGAGTTGCAGTCGACATTATCAGGACAAATAAAACAGCCTGATGTCAAGGTCGTACTTTAACACTAAAGCAGGCGTGACAAAGCTATCGGGCCATAAAGATGACCGCAGCTTGGGTTGTTCATGTCCGGCTGCACTGGCAAATAATTATCAGTAGCCCTGCTCTGGTGTCTGATAACCTGAGCTCCAGCCTTCGACTGAATCATTACAGTATAGAGTAATGACGTGTTCCCTGTCACGCCTGAATTCACCTTATAAAGGACAGATTTCTATCTGTATATACAGACTGTTGTAGTGAGGTGTACGATACGCCCGTCTCACCACAGTGTCTCCGTCTCGTCCCCTGGGTTTACCTGAGACATGTGGCACCAACAGTCCATCCGCAGTAACAAAAACAGTAATGATGTCACTCACTAAAAATATTATTCAACCTTTTGTAGCAGTAAAAAATGAAATGTAGAATAAAGTCATTTACTTTATATAACTTCAAATATTTTCTGTATTGTGTATTTTTGTTGTACAGTTATTTATTTATTTTTACTTTAATATTTTATTTTATTCTTTCCTAGTTTTATTTACCCTTTATTTTAATTTTCATATTTATTTCCTATTACTATTCATAGTCTTCTATTTTAGGTCACGAGCAGTTGTCTAAGCATTTCACTGCATATCGTACTGTGTATGACTGTGTATGTGACAAATAACATTTGAATTCGAATATATCCAGGTCTTAAAGTCGACTTACATCATGTTCTTCGTTTTTTATCGCAGAAAATCTCTTCCTCACTGATAAACCAGTCCAACCTTATAATCTATAAAATATATGATCTGATATAATAATAATAATAATAATAATAATAATAATAATAATGAGGAGGAGGAGGAGGATCTCTGAGATGAGGACTTCTCTCTTTAAACCTCAGAGTTCTCAATGAACTAACGCTATAAACCCACATGGTGTGTGTGTGTGTGTGTGTGTGTGTGTGTGCAGTATAATCATACCTGACCTCCTGTATTCCTCAACACACCGCTGTGTCTCTCACTTTTCACTGTGTGTGTGTGTGTGTGTGTAAGTGTGTGTGTGTGTGTGTTACAGTGCAGAGAGGGACTGACTGCCGGTTGCCAGATTGTGCAGGTCGAACTAATAATAATACATGATCACAGCTCTAATAATAATAATAATAATAATAATAATACATGATCACAGCTCTAATAATAATAATAATAATAATAATAATAATAATAATAATAATACATGATCACAGCTCTAATAATAATAATAATAATAATAATAATAATACATGATCACAGCTCTAATAATAATAATAATAATAATAATAATAATAATACATGATCACAGCTCTAATAATAATAATAATAATAATAATAATACATGATCACAGCTCTAATAATAATAATAATAATAATAATACATAATCACAGCTCTAATTCAATTCAATTCAATTTTATTTGTATAGCGCTTTTAGCAATTTTCATTGCCGCAAAGCAGCTTTACACAATCAAAAGAATTATTTAAGTTTGTATGAAATGTGAATTTGTATGAATCAAAATGGTCAGTTTGTCCCTGGTGAGCAAGCCGAGGGCGACAGTGGCAAGGAAAAACTCCCTGAGATGGTAATAGGAAGAAACCTTGAGAGGAACCAGACTCAACAGAGAACCCATCCTCATCTGGGTGAAACAGAAAGCAGTAAATGATCTGCATTTATACAGTGTGTAGGGTGGGAGGCAGTTCAGCTATAATAGCTGATGTTAACTGATGTTAATATGGAGTCCAGGTAGTTATTGAAGACCCAGGTAGACTTGTAAGAAGTTCCAGTCATGAACTATCGAACTGTCAAGTCCCCAGAGAAACAGTTGCCAACACCAGTCAAGGCCAGAACCATTTTCTAGGTAGAGAGAATCATCCCCAGACACCAGACGCATCCCAGAGAGACACACGGGGCATCCATGTGATGAGATCTTCAGCCAGAAGCGGGGCACCAGGATGGGTCAGACAGGTCCGGAGGGCAGAGGGAGTCTGGATCACTGGCAGCTCAGGAACGACATGTGTAGCTCGACAGAGAGAGAGAGAGAAAGAGAGGGGGAGACGAAGAGAAGAAGAGGAGAGATGGCAGTTAGGTCTGGTCACAGTCACACAATGTATAATGTGAATGTATATTTAGTGTAGAGTGCAAGCAGAGACTCCGGCAGGACTAACTATGACAGCATAACTAAAAGGGGAGGAGCCAGAAGGAAACACAAACATGAGGGCTTCCTGAGATGTAAGGATTCATAATATATGTATTCAAATAATGTAAATCCCTTAAATTAGCAGTTATTAAACCACTAATCAAGAAACCTGACCTCGACCCCTGCCAGCTTTCCAATTACAGGCCGATATCAAACCTCCCCTTTATCTCTAAAATTTTGGAAAAGGTAGTATCACAGCAGCTATGTTTATATCTACATAGGAATAGCATACATGAACTGTATCAGTCAGGATTTAGGCCTCATCACAGCACAGAGACAGCACTCGTTAAAGTAGTAAATGACCTCCTAGTGGCCTCTGATCAGGGTTGTGTCACTATACTTGTGTTACTCGACCTCAGTGCAGCTTTTGACACTATTGATCATGGTATTCTCCTTTACAGATTAGAAAATGTAGTAGGAATTAAGGGAACGGCCCTTTTATGGCTCAGATCCTATTTGACTGATCGTTATCAGTTTGTAGATTTAGATGGTGACCATTCCTCATGTTCTCAAGTTGAGTTTGGTGTTCCGCAGGGTTCTGTTTTAGGCCCACTGCTTTTTTCCCTTTACATGCTTCCTCTAGGCCACATAATTCGTAAACATGGTAATAGTTTTCATTGTTATGGAGTTCTAGTCATAGGACCACAAGCAGCTAGAAGTAAGCTTTCTGATTAGGTGCTTAAACAAGCTTCAATTAGTCCAGAATGCAGCAGCGAGAGTCCTCCCTAGAACCAGAAGATACGAGTACATAACCCCTATCTTATCTTCATTCCATTGGCTCCCTGTGAAATTTCACATCGATTTTAAAATACTACTCTTAGTAACCAGATGAGAAAAACCAGTTTACTAAAGTTGAGCATCAAGTGCAACAGTAAAAGACCTCGGTGTGATTATAGATTCCAGCCTTTCATTTGAAGCTCATGTAGATAATATTACCAGGATAGCATTCTTTCACCTCAGAAATATTGCCAAGATAAGAAATATACTGTCGCTAAATGACGCAGAAAAACTAGTTCATGCTTTTATCACCTCTAGGTTGGACTATTGTAATGCCTTACTGTCTGGTTGTTCAACAATTTGCTTAAACAAGCTTCAGCTAGTCCAGAATGCAGCAGCGAGAGTCCTCACTCGAACACAGCTCTAATAGGAATAATAATACATAATCACAGCTCTAATAATAATAATAATAATAATAATACATAATCACAGCTCTATTAATAATAATACATAATCACAGCTCTAATAAGAATAATAATACATAATCACAGCTCTAATAGGAATAATAATACATAATCACAGCTCTAATAATAATAATAATAATAATAATAATAATACATAATCACAGCTCTATTAATAATAATACATAATCACAGCTCTAATAATAATAATAATAATAATACATAATCACAGCTCTATTAATAATAATACATAATCACAGCTCTAATAATAATAATAATAATAATAATACATAATCACAGCTCTAATAATAATAATAATAATAATACATAATCACAGCTCTAATAATAATACATAATCACAGCTCTAATAATAAAAAAATTATACATTATCACAGCTCTAATAATAATAATACATGATCACAGCTCTAATAATAATAATAATAATAATAATACATAATCACAGCTCTATTAATAATAATACATAATCACAGCTCTAATAATAATAATACATAATCACAGCTCTAATAATAAAAAAATTATACATTATCACAGCTCTAATAATAATAATACATAATCACAGCTCTAATAATAATAATACATAATCACAGCTCTAATAATAATAATAATACATAATCACAGCTCTAATAATAAAAAATTTATACATTATCACAGCTCTAATAATAATAATACATAATCACAGCTCTAATAATAATAATACTGTCACAATCGGGCGAGGCTCCGAATCAAGTCAAACACCACGCCCCCCATCTCCAGAGTACTAATCACCGCCACCTGATCACAATGAGGACGAACTCTCAAAAGCGCACGCCACACAACATTCAACGTCCGGGCTCATAAGACGAAAGTGGACCGAATCTCCAGACGAGTAAGACTCGAATAAGTGTCTTAAAATTACTTACCTGTTCTCCTTGTTTCTCCCCAGAAGTGTGTTCTCCTGTTTGTTTCCCCGTCTTTGTGGCTCCGTGTGTGGGCGTGCGCACATCTCCCTCGCCGTTGTCTCAGTGTGCCCTCCGAACCGACCGTGCCATCCCCGAATCTCCACGTCGACCAGAAAAGAAAGGAGCGATCACCAGCTACATAATCACAGCTCTAATAATAATAATACATAATCACAGCTCTAATAAGTAAGTATGAGCAAAAATAATTTAATAAAATCTGTCTTGATAAACGAGCACTAAATGTCATTAAGTATCATGTGTCCCGCATGCGCTTCTTGTTTTGACGCCGAGCGTCACATGATTACAACTGAGCCAACGTTTTTTCTCTCTATTGCGCTGCAGAATTGTGGGTAATCGTCTCCCCTGCTGAGTCTTAGTGCGCATTTCTAACTGGTATAATCAACCACTGTGCACGTGCCTACTGTTTACTATAACACTGTGACCACGTATTTGTGTGTGTGTGTGTGTGTGTGTGTGTGTGTGTGTAAAGCATATTTTATATTGTGTGTGTGTGTAAAGCATATTTTATATTGTGTGTGTGTGTGTGTGAATTTCGTCCTTAACACGTGTGAAAGATCCTGTTTCACTCTCTCACTCATTGATTCCAGGCATTGATTCCGTTAGTGTGTGTGTGTCATTGGACAGCGTGTCTCTCCCCACCTGCTCCTGCCTTCTCTCTCTCACACACACACACACTCTCTCTCTCTCTCTCTTTCTCTCTGCTCTACACAGAAACACTGCTCTGTCCTGATTCTTTTCCAAGGTAATGTGCAGGTTTATTTGTTTTATTTTACTTTGCAGCAATGATTCCGTTAGTGTGTCAATCAATCAAGTGTCAATAGAGAGATTTCTTGTTTATTTTTTTGATAAAACAGTGTTCATGTTGTTCGCGCGTGTGTGTGAAAAGAGTGGAGGAAGGGTGTGTAAGACGAGAAGGGGGAGAGGGAGCTTATTTTAGATTCTCACACACACTAATGGAAACACTGCTCTGTCGCGATTCTTTTTAGGTATTTTACTTTTAAGGTAAAGTGCAGATTAATTTCTTTTATTTTTACGTTACAGCAGTGATTCCGTGTGTCGCTCAGTCAAGTGTCAGAGATGTTTCTTGTTAATTTTCTTGATGAAGCAGTGTTTCTGTTAGTGTGTGTGTGTGTGTGTGTGTGTGAGTGAGTGAAAGTCGTCCCACACAGTAGCCCCCTCAAATAAGAGGGGAGGGAGGGGAGTCATTCCTCTTCTCGTCTTACTTTAGCCTCACACACACAAACAAACACACACACACACACACACACACACACACACACACACACAGCGTGTGCGAGAACACAAACGAACACACACACATACAGAGCATCCGGAAAGTATTCACAGCGCATCACTTTCTCCTCATTTTGTTATGTCACAGCCTTATTCTAAAGAGAGTCTCATCAGACCTGAGTATTTAGTTTCTCCTGGTCTGAGGTCCTTCAGGTGTCTTTTGATAAACTCCAGACGGCTGCCATGTGCCTTTACTAAGGAGTGGCTTCCGTCTGGCCACTCGACCATATAGACCTGATTGGTGGATTGCTGCAGAGATGGTTGTCCTTCTGGAAGGTTCTCCTCTCTCCACTGAGGACCTCTGGAGCTCTGACAGAGTGACCATCGGGTTCTTGGTCGCCTCCCTGACTAAGGACCTTCTCCCCCGATCGCTCAGTTTAGATGGCCGGCCAGTTTTAGGAAGAGTCCTGGTGGTTTCGAACTTCTTCCACTTACAGATGATGGAGGCCACTGTGCTCATTGGGACCTTCAAAGCAGCAGAGATTCTTCTGTAACCTTCCCCAGATCTGTGCCTGGGGACAATCCTGTCTCGGAGGTCTACAGACAATTCCTTTGACTTCATGCTGGGTTTGTGCTCCAACATGAACTGTCACCTGTGGGACCTTATATAGACAGGTGTGTGTCTCTCCAAATCATGTCCAATCAACTGAATTTACCCCAGGTGGACTCCAATTAATCTGCAGAAACATCTCAAGGGTGATCAGGGGGAACAGGATGACCGGGGGGGAACAGGATGATCGGGGGGGGGGGGGACAGGATGATCGGGGGGGAAACAGGATGATCGGGGGGGAAACAGGATTGTACATGCATGTTATTCACAAGTTCTGACGCGTGTCTTTTGTTACACAGTGTCACTGACGACTTCAGACGTTTTGTTGATTTCTTTGTCTCTTGTTTATTTTCAACATCAAAAACAACGGTTGTTACAGTTTCTTGCATAAATCCACTGTAGTCATGACAAGTCGCTTGCTGTGTTCTGTAGCTTCGATAGATTACAGTTACAACAACTCATTTTACTGTATTCCTTTTAGCTTACTGTCTCACGGTCAAAAGCTTGTGTGCTCCACACCTTTCTGTATCCTTCCGTGTCTTAACAACAACTAACGTGTGATAGACATGAAACTGCATAACTGTGGGATGATGTCACAGAACAACTCATGAAATGATGTCACAATACAAATTATAAGTATGATACTTAATGCTTAATGCTTAACGAATAAACTGAAATAAGATAAACATAACAACAAATCACAAGAATGAAATATGGCCCTTACAAGGATGATCAGGGGGAACAGGATGATCGGGGGAAACAGGATGATCGGGGGAAACAGGATGATCGGGGGTAACAGGATGATCGGGGGAAACAGGATGATCGGGGGAAACAAGATGATCAGGGGGAAACGGGATGGTCGGGGGAAACGGGATGATCGGGGGAAACGGGATGATCGGGGGAAACAGGATGATCAGGGGGAACAAGATGATCAGGGGGAACAGGATGATCAATTCAATTCAATTCAATTTTATTTGTATAGCGCTTTTAACGATTTACATCATCACAAAGCAGCTTTACACAATCAAAAGAATTAAGTTTGTATGAAATGTGAATGTGTATGAATCAAAATTATATGATTGTCCCTGATGAGCAAGCCTAGGACGACGGCGACAGTGGCAAGGAAAAACTCCCTGAGATGGTAATAGGAAGAAACCTTGAGAGGAACCAGACTCAACAGGGAACCCATCCTCATCTGGGTGATAACAGATAGCAGGGATTGATGTGCATAATAATATGCGAGACTGGAAGTTCAGTATAAGAGGAGATGTGTAAGATTAAAGTCCAGTTTGTTCCTGGAGGTTCAGGTAGACTGTGAAAAATTCCAGTCCTGAACTATTGAGCGACTGAAGTTACAGGTCCTCAGAGAACAGCTGTCTGCATCAGTCGAGGACAGGACCACCTTTATGGAAAAGTGGAGCCATCCCCAGTCACCACACGCATTCCAGGCAGACCACACGGGGGCATCCATGTGATGAGATCTCCAACCAGAAGCAGGACTCCAGGATGAGTTAGAGAGGTCCAGCGGGCAGAGGAGGTCTGGATCACTGGCAGCTCAGGAGCGACATGTATAGCTCGACAGAGAGATAGGGAGCGGAACAAGGAGAGAGGGAGAGAGAGAGGGAGAGAGCAGAAAAGGAGAGAGCAAAGAGATGGAGAAATAACAGTTAGGTATGGTCACAGTCACATAATGTAAAAAGTGAATGTATATTTAGTGTAGAGTGCAAGCAGAGACTCCGGCAGAACTAACTATGACAGCATAACTAAAAAGGGAGAGCCAGAAGGAAACACAAACATGAGGGCTTCCAGAGATGTAAGGCAACCAATCACCTCACCGTCAACAAACCTGAGTGATCAATGAGAGTGGGGAAGACAGCATCTAAACATACCAGTTCACCATAATACTCTACGTCCATGAGTCCCCCAGATCTGCTCCTTTACCTAAGGCTAATCTATTTATAAAAATGCTTGGCTAAATAAATAGGTTTTTAGCCTGGACTTAAACACTGAGACTGTGTCTGAGTCCCGAACACTATTTGGAAGACTATTCCATAACTTTGGGGCTTTGTAAGAAAAAGCTCTGCCCCCAGCTGTATTTTTCATAATACGCGGTACTGACAAGCAGCCTGCGTCCTTTGATCGAAGTAGGCGTGGCGGTTCGTAAGACACTAGCAGTTCGCTCAGGTACTGCGGCGCGAGACCATTTAATGCTTTATACGTCAAGAGTAGTATTTTAAAATCGATGTGAAATTTCACAGGGAGCCAATGGAATGAAGATAAGATAGGGGTGATGTACTCGTATCTTCTGGTTCTAGGGAGGACTCTCGCAGCTGCATTCTGGACTAATTGAAGCTTGTTTAAGCACCTAATCAGAAAGCTTACTTCTAGCTGCTTGTGGTCCTATGACTAGAACTTCTGTCTTATCAAGATTAAGCAGAAGGAAATTAATTAACATCCAATCTCTTATGTCCTGCACACATTGCTCAACTTTAGTAAGCTGGTTTTTCTCATCTGGTTTTGCTGAAATGTATACTTGTGTGTCATCAGCATAACAATGAAATCTAATACCATGTTTATAAATTATGTTGCCTAGAGGAAGCATGTAAAGGGAAAAAAGCAGTGGACCTAAAACTGAACCCTGCGGAACACCAAACTCAACTTGAGAACATGAGAAATGGTCACCATCCAAATCTACAAACTGATAACGATCAGTCAAATAGGATCTGAGCCATAAGAGGGCTGTACCCTTAATTCCTACTACATTTTCTAATCTGTGAAGGAGAATACCATGATCAATAGTGTCAAAAGCTGCACTGAGGTCGAGTAACACAAGTATAGTGACACAACCCTGATCAGAGGCCAATAGGAGGTCATTTACTACTTTAACGAGTGCTGTCTCTGTACTGTGATGAGGCCTAAATCCTGACTGATACAGTTCATGTATGCTATTTCTATGTAGATATGAACATAGCTGCTGTGATACTACCTTTTCCAAAATTTTAGAGAAAAAAGGGAGGTTTGATATCGGCTTGTAATTGGACAGCTGACAGGGGTCGAGGTCAGGTTTTTTAATTATTGGTTTAATAACTGCTAATTTAAGGGATTTAGGAACATACCCACTGCTGAGTGAACAGTTAATTACTTTTAACAGGGGTTCTGTTATTGCTGGAACTATCTGCTTGAGAAAATGTGTCGGTACAGGATCTAATATACAGGTTGATGAATTTGAAGAGGAGATGAGTGAAATTAGTTCATTCTCTTCAAGGGGAGTAAAGTATTCTAGGTTCTGATGTGATGTGATTAATTTATCATCTGTATCACTTAAATTGTCTCGTTTCAAAGCCTGAATTTTTTGCCTAATATTTATGATTTTGTTATTGAAAAAGTTCATGAAGTCCTCACTATTGCATGATGTTGTTGTGGAGATTTCTGCAGTGGTCTTATTTCTGGTTAATTTGGCTACAGCATTAAATAAGAATCTAGAATTATTTTTGTAATTTTTCTATAAAAGTGGAGAGATATGTTGATCTAGCTACACTAAGAGCTCTTCTATAGTTCAGGATGCTCTCCTTCCATGCTATTTGGAAAACTAACAATTTAGTTTGACGCCATTTGCGTTCTAATTTCCGAGCGGTCTGTTTTAAAGTGCGCGTGTGATCGTTATACGAGGGAGCGAGTTTCTTATCTCTAATCATTTTTCTTTTAACTGGAGCTACATTATCTAAGGTATAGCGAAATGTCGACTCTAAATATTCAGTCGCCTGATCGAGTTCTGTGGAATCAGATGGCGATCCAATCAAAGTTGATAACTCTGGGAGATTATTGATAAAGCTCTGTTTGGTAGTTGATGTGAATGTACGTTTAAGGCGGTAGCGCGGTGCTGTGTGTACATTATTACTATGAGACACTTTAATTGAGACAAGATAGTGATCTGAGATAACTTCAGACTGTGGAATTGTGAATAAATTTCTTATACTTAATCCGAATAATATTATTAAATCTAAAGTGTGACCTGCTTTATGAGTGGGTCCTACTACACACTGATTTACTCCTACCGAGTCCAGTACGGACATAAATGCTGTTCTCAGCGGGTCTTCTGGGTTTTCAAAATGAATATTAAAATCTCAAGCAATTAACACTTTGTCTACAGAAACGACTAGGTTTGAGAGGAAATCTGCAAATTCACAGAGAAATTCAGAGTACGGCCCTGGAGGTCTGTAAATGACAATTAGCGGGATCGACTGAGCTGACTTTATGTTACTATAGAGAATTTCAAATGCATTAAATTTGTGTCCGTGTTTTTGTATAATAGTCAGATTATCATTGTGAATAACTGCGACGCCTCCTCCTCTACCAGTTAACCGAGGCTGGTGTATGTAGCTGTATGCAGGAGGACTAGCTTCATTTAGAGCTACATACTCGTCCTGTTTAATCCAGGTTTCTGTTAAACATAATATATCAAACTCCTGATCTGTGATAATTTCATTAACTATAACTGCTTTAGATGCGAGAGATCTAATATTTAACAGTCCTAGCTTCAGATCAGAGGTACCGGCTGTTAATTAAATTACTAAAACAGACTTTCTGAGTCTTTCTAAATTTGTTTTTAGCTCGGGGAACAGACACAGTCTCAATATGATGAACCCTGAGTGACGACTCTATGCAGCTAGCAGACGGTTGGTTTAGCCTGTCTGTCTGCTCCCTGGCCTGGGCTCTGGATTGTCACCGATTAACTAGGCCTCTTCTGAGACTATGAGCTATACTACAGGAAATGAGAGCAGCACCTTCCCGAGTGGGATGGACACCGTCCCGCCCTAACAGGCCAGCTTTGCCCTCAAAGGTCTTCCAATTATCAATGAAGCCCACGTTGTTTTCGGAGCACCACCTGGACATCCAGCGGTTCAGCGACCATAACCTGCTGTAAGTTATGTCACCACGTCTCATTGGGATGGGACCAGAGCATACTACTCCATCGGACATCGCCTTCGCTAATTTAAACACCTCTATAAAGTTATTCTTACTAACCTCTGACTGACGAAGGCGTATATCGTTAGCTCCAGCACGTACCACTATCTTGGAGAACCTGTGCTGTCCTAGAGCCCTAAGATTACCTGCTATGTCCAGTGCTCTGGCTCCCGGGATACACCTAACCACTGCCGCTGGCGCCCCTAAAGGCCTGGCTAATGTCACATGTCTCAGTATAGAGTCTCCTATAACCAGAGCTCTTTCAGGTTTCTCAGTGGGTGCATCACTGAGGAGAGCAAACCTGTTGGACACGTGAAGCGCAGAAGAGGTGTGCTCCGGTGGGCTAGCCTTAGCGTTAGCTTTGGCTGAACGAGTATGCCGCCGAGTCGTCACCCACTCGCCCCGCTGTAAGGGCTCTAATGCCGGAGTCGGGGGCTGGTTATCTCCGCCTGCGGCACCCAGACTGTCCGCTACAGGAATAACACTGCTCTCACACTCTCTAACCCTCTCTAAAGTCTGGATGCGCTCCTCTAACACTGATATCTTCTCCGTCAGAGTGCTCACTAACACACACCTATCACAAATAAAATTACCACTAACGACGGAGGAAGAATGTCTAAACATCCTGCACTCTACACACTGAACAAGCTGAATATTAGACATGATATCGATCGTACCTGGGTAGTTATTTGGTGATGGATTCCGCTTGTTGTTCTCAGATGATACGCGCGTTCCCCGAAAAAGCGCAAACAAAAAAATCAAACAAACAGAAAAAGGCAAAAATCCAGCAGTATTAAAGCCTGAAAATTTGTTAATGTTGTTATTTAGAATAAACAAGAAAAGGTAATGGAATCTAAACCCTGATACAAACAAACGAGGAACTTTCGCGGGAACAATACGAAAAACAGGAAGCTACGTCACAGGCGTGATCAGGGGAAACAGGATGATCAGGGGGAACAGGATGATAAGGGGGAACGGGATGATCAGGGGGAACAGGATGATCAGGGGGAAACAAGATCATCAGGGGAAACAGGATGATCAGGGGGAACAGGATGATCAGGGGGAACAGGATGCGCCTGAGCTCAATTTTGCAAACAATGTGAATACTTATGTACATGTGCTTTCTTAATTTTTTTATTTTTAATAAATTTGCAAAAATCTTAAGTAAACTTTTTTCATGTTGTCATTGTGGGGTGGTGTGTGTAGAATTCTAAGAAAAAAATGAATTTAATCCGTTTTAGAATAAGGCTGTAACATAACAAAATGTGAAAAAAGTGATGCGCTATGAATACTTTCCAGCACATTACACACACACATACGCAGCGTGTGCAAGAACACAAAGACACACATACTTACACACACACACACACACACACACACACACAGCGTGTGCGAGAACACAAACAAACACAAACACACACACAAACAAACACACACATACACACACAGCGTGTGCGAGAACACAAACAAACACAAACACATACACAAACAAACACACACATACATACACAGCTTGTGCGAGAACACACACACACACATTTTTTGGGTTGTGGACCGAAAATTCTGAGTTTTCATTTTTACTACTGGAGCAAATTGACTTTGATTTACAAGTGTTTCGGTACATAAACAATCTTCCAGAACAAATTATGCTCACAATCCAAGGTTCCACTGTATCACGATTTTATAAATATCCTGGTTTAATATTAGCTCTTATAACATTAGTTTTCTCACTTAAAAACCCTCTGGACACGCGGAGACTCGAACTATTATGATTTATGACTGATTAGTGCTGCTGGTGTGTGTGTGTGTGTGAGAGAGAGAAAGAGAGAGAGAGAGAGAGAGAGAGACTGGTGTGTGTGTGTGTGTTAGAATGTGTGTAATAAAGGATGGTGGTGATGATGGTAATGATTTAATTTGATAATAAACTTATTTATTCCTACCCCCTTTGGCTACTTGACAATATCAGTCAATTTATGCCGCACATAGTACACACACACACACACACACATATATACATTTACATTTAGGCATTTGGCAGACCCTCTTATCCAGAGCAACATACAAAAAGTGCTTTAAATTTTACATCACTGGATACATACTTACACTGGGTTAATAACTAAGTGCCATTAGTCCAACACAACTGGGAAGAGGGTTTTTTTTTTTTTTGGGGTTAGTCCAAGTACTGGAGAAACAGATGCGTTTTGAGTCGTCGTTTAAAGATAGTCAAAGTCTCTAATGTACGGACATCTAGAGGAAGTTCATTCCACCACCTAGGTGCTAGAACAGAAAAGAGCCTGGATGAATGCCGCCCTCGATCCGTGAGAGATGGTGGGATGAGGCGAGCAGTGCTGGAGGATCGGAGGGAACGTGGTGCAGTGCGTGGTGTGATTAGAGCAGAGAGGTAAGAGGGTGCTGGGCCATTTTTAGCTTTGTAGGCAAGCATCAGTGTTTTAAATTTTGAGGAGTGGGGTAGGTGTGGGAGAACTTGGAAAGGTTAAAAACGAGACGTGCTGCTGCATTCTGGATCATTTGCAGAGGACGAATCATGGACAGAGGCAGGCCTGCCAGGATATATACATACACATATGTCCAACATATATACATACACACATAAATACTGTACACTTACCCTTATGATGGTGATGATGATGATAATGATGATGATGATGATGATGTTAGTGATGTTGGTAATGATGATGATGATGGTGATGATGGTGATGATGATGTTGGTGATGTTGGTAATGATGGTGATGATGATGATGGTGATGATGGTGATGATGGTGATGAACCCCAGTAAGTTGTGTTCTTCTCTTCATGTTGTTGATGTGTATCTCCAGGCTGCGTGAGGTTATGGAGCGGGTTTCTGATGTCATAAGGTTGTGCTGTGAGGTTTCCTCCAATCAGCAGATGAAGGCAGCCGTGATGGGTTCTGGGACAGGAGCGGTGGTGGCGGGAGGAAGTGCGTTAATAGGAGGACTTCTGCTCGGACCTGCCGGCATCGCTGTCGGTATAAAGCCTTGAGAATAAGTGCTGACTCTCTGTTGTTGTTTTTGTGTCAATGTGAAACGTTCACACTAAGTGTGTGTGTGTGTGTGTGTGTGTGTGGTGTGTGTGTGTGTTGGAGGCGGGGCAGTCGGGGGTCTTCTCGGCTGGGGGATGACGAGCGGTCAGTTTAAACCGGTTTCTCAGATCCTCATGGAGCTCCCGCCTGAGCAGCAGAAGAAGCTGTACACGGACGTGATGGCGGTTCTGGGCGGGTTGAATTGGACCAACGCCTTGCAGCTCATAACCCTGGTGATGAGGAACGTCGGATTACAGGAGCGTGTTGTAACCACCATCCACAACTATGTCACCAACGAGCTCCGCTCTGAGATCCAGTACGGAGACTGAGCGCAGCACACACACACACACACACACGTCAAATCAAATCATCTTGTCACACATGTAGAAATCATGTGCGTGTTTAAACAAGAGGAGAAGCCATGAAGGTGTACTGTGGATAAATGAAGTTTAATAAAATTTATGCTTTTTTGTGTTAAAGAATCATTTTGATTAGATTTAGATATTTTAGTTTACATTTAGGTGTGTATGAAGTGTGTGTAAGGAATTCTGGGATTTATTTAATTTAATTAAAGCAGGCTGATTATATGTGGAGTTTAGACTTTAGATCTTTATTAATAGAACTGATCTCAGCGAGAGCAGACTAAACAATAAGCCACTGTGCAGACATGTTCAAGGTGTGTCCACACTGTGGGGGCGTGTCCAGGGCATGTCTTTTAGTAAGAAGATGAGCTTACCGTAGCCACGCCCACATTACTCTAAATAAGCTTAGGAATACACTGCTCTTATGTGCCACGGTTAAGAGCTCAAAGACACGCCTTTTTATAATGGTGCACAAAAACACGCCCACAGGGACACGCCCACAGCGACACGCCCAGCTCCTCTTCTATAATTTAACCCAATAGGAATCATTTCTCCTGCTGTTTGTTTGTTTTAGATGTTTTGACGGATATTTACACTTGGAAAATGGAAAAACAAAAACAAATAAATCCAAATGAGAGCATAATATTAACGACACTCATCATTTACTTTTTATCTGTATAAACTCCATAGACCTTTAATCACAGACACTGGTGTCAGAGTTCACGGCTGTAGGTTTACAAAGCTGCTGCTGAATCTCTACAGAATAACTGACGTCCCTCCTGACTGTGGATTTATTCACACATGCTCTTTAATCTCCACTTTACACTCCGAGTGAACAGACAAACATTCATTAGTGTAAATCAGGAGAAGGAGGAGCCTGAGGCGCTGTGCTGGGTGGAGATGAACACCTTAATTAATGCGTCGTTATTATAACGCTGTTCATCAAGGGTTCTGTTAGTTGTGTTTCAGACAACTAATGTAACCGTATAAACACACACACACACACACATATATATATAATGTTAAGGACATGTCTAATACATGATGTGAAGAAAAACCTGACCTGGGTGTACAGTGAGAGTGTACAGGGTGTACAGGGAGAGTGTACAGAGTGTACACGGAGAGTGTACAGGGTGTACAGGGAGAGTGTACAGAGTGTACAGGGAGAGTGTACAGGGTGTACAGGGAGAGTGTACAGAGTGTACAGGGAGAGTGTACAAAGTGTACAGGAAGAGTGTACAGGGTGTACAGGAAGAGTGTACAGGGAGAGTGTACAGAGTGTACAGGGAGAGTGTACAGTGAGAGTGTACAGGGTGTACAGTGAGAGTGTACAGGGAGAGTGTACAGTATTACAGTGGTCAGTGACAGTGAGAGTGCACAGTGAGAGTGTACAGAGTGTACAGGGAGAGTGTACGGAGAGTACAGGGTGTACAGGGAGAGTGTACAGGGTGTACAGTATTATGGTGGTCAGTGAGAGTGTACAGTGAGAGTGTACAGAGTGTACAGTGAGAGTGTACAGAGTGTACAGGGAGAGTGTACAGAGAGTACAGGGTGTACAGTGAGTGTGTACAGTGAGAGTGTACAGTGAGAGTGTACAGAGTGTACAGTGAGAGTGTACAGAGTGTACAGGAAGAGTGTACAGGGTGTACAGTGAGAGTGTACAGTTAGAGTGTACAGGGTGTACAGGGAGAGTGTACAGGGAGAGTGTACAAAGTGTACAGGGAGAGTGTACAGTGAGAGTGTACAGAATGTACAGTGAGAGTGTACAGAGTGTACAGGGAGAGTGTACAAGGAGAGTGTACAGGGTGTACACGGAGAGTGTACACAGAGAGTGTACACGGAAAATGTACAGGGTGTACAGTGAGAGTGTACAGTGAGAGTGTAGTCCCATGATGACTGCATCATCAACAGACCTGTTTGCTCCATAAGCAAACTGCAGGGGGTCCAGTAAGGGTCCTGTGATGTCCCTCAGATAGGCCAACACCAGTCTTTCAAATGACTTCATGACCACAGATGTTAGGGCGACTGATCTGTAGTCATTAAGTCCTGTGATATTAGTTTTTTTTGGAATTGGGATGATTGTGGAACGTTTAAAGCACGAAGGCACTTCACATTGTTCCAGTGATCTGTTGAAGATTTGTGTGAAGATGGGAGCCAGCTGGTCAGCACAGGATTTCAGACAGGCTGGTGTCACGCCGTCTGGGCCTGGAGCTTTCCTTCTATTCAATTTAATTCAATTCAATTTTATTTGTATAGCGCTTTTAGCAATTTTCATTGCCGCAAAGCAGCTTTACATAATCAGAAGAATTATTTAAGTTTGTATGAAATGTAAATTTGTAAGAATCAAAATGGTCAGTTTGTCCCTGGTGAGCAAGCCGAGGGCGACAGTGGCAAGGAAAAACTCCCTGAGATGGTAATAGAAAGAAACCGTGAGAGGAACCAGACTCAACAGGGAACCCATCCTCATTTGGGTGAAACAGAAAGCAGTAAATAATCTGCATTTATATAGTGTGTTAGGTGGCAGGCAGTTCAGCTCTAATAGCTGATGTTAATTGATGTTAATATGGAGTCCAGGTAGTTATTGAAGACCCAGTTAGACTTGTAGGAAGTTCCAGTCCTGAACTATCGAACTGTCAAGTCCCCAGAGAAACAGTTGCCAACACCAGTCAAGGCCAGAACCATTTTCTAGGTAGAGAGAATCATCCCTAGACACCAGACGCATCCCAGAGAGACAGACGGGGCATCCATGTGACGAGATCTGCTCCCAGATCTGCTCCTTTACCTAAGGCTAATCTATTTATAAAAATGCTTGGCTAAATAAATAGGTTTTTAGCCTGGACTTAAACACTGAGACTGTGTTTGAGTCCCGAACACTATTTGGAAGACTATTCCATAATTTTGGGGCTTTGTAAGAAAAAGCTCTGCCCCCAGCTGTATTTTTCATAATACGCGGTACTGACAAGCAGCCTGCATCTTTGGTCGAAGTAGGCGTGGTGGTTCGTAAGACACTAGCAGTTCGCTCAGGTACTGCGGCGCAAGACCATTTAATGCTTTATATGTCAAGAGTAGTATTTTAAAATCAATGCGAAATTTCACAGGGAGCCAATGCAGTGAAGATAAGATAGGGGTGATGTGCTCATATCTTCTGGTTCTAGTGAGGACTCTCGCTGCTGCATTCTGGACTAGCTGAAGCTTATTTATGCATCTAGCTGAACAACCAGACAGTAAGGCATTACAACAGTCCAACCTAGAGGTGATAAAAGGATGAACTAGTTTTTCTGCATCGTTTAGTGACAATAAATTTCTTATCCTGGCAATATTTCTGAGGTGAAAGAATGCTATCCTGGTAATATTATTTACATGAGCTTCAAATGAAAGGCTGGAATCAATAATCACACCAAGGTCTTTCACTGTTGCATTTGATGGAACAGAAAGGCCATCTAAAGTTACGGTGTGATCTAAAATTTTACTCCTAGCTGTATGCGGTCCTATGACTAGAACTTCTGTCTTATCCGGATTGAGCAGAAGGAAGTTAATTAGCATCCAATTTCTTATGTCCTGCACACATTGCTCAATTTTAGAAGCTGTTTTTTCTCATCAGGTTTTGCTGAGACATATAACTGTGTATCGTCAGCATAACAATGAAAACTAATACCATGCTTACGGATTATGTTGCCCAGAGGAAGCATGTAAAGGGAAAAAAGCAGTGGACCTAAAACTAACCCCGGCGGAACGCCAAACTCCACTAGAGAACATGCAGAATAATCACCATTTAAGTCTACATACTGATAACGATGGGTCAGATAGGATCTGAGCCAGGAGAGGGCTGTACCCTTAATTCCTACTACATTTTCTAATCTGTGAAAAAGAATAGCGTGATCAACAGTGTCAAAAGCTGCACTGAGGTCGAGTAATACAAGCATAGTTACACAACCCTGATCAGAGGCCAATAGGATATCATTTACTACTTTAACGAGTGCTGTCTCTGTACTGTGATGAGGCCTAAATCCTGACTGATACAGTTCATGTATGCCATTTCTATGTAGATATGAGCATAGCTGCTCCGCTACTATCTTTTCCAGAATCTTAGAGATAAAGGAGAGGTTTGATATCGGCCTGTAACTGGACAGCTGACAGGGGTCGAGGTCAGGTTTCTTAATTATTGGTTTGATAACTACTAATTTAAAAGATTTTGGAACATAACCAATGCTGAGTGAAGAATTAATTATTCTCAACAGGGGTTCTGTTATTGCTGGTACTATCTGTTTAAGAAAATGTGTCGGTACAGGATCTAATATACAGGTTGATGAATTTGCAGAAGAGATGAGTGAAATTAGTTCATTCTCTTCAAGGGGAGTAAAGTATTCTAGGTTCTGATCTGACATGGCTAGATTAACATCTGCATCAATTAAACTGTTCGGTTTCAAAGCCTCAATTTTATGCCTAATATTTACAATTTTATTATTAAAAAAGTTCATGAAGTCCTCACTATTGCATGATGTTGTTGTGGAGATTTCTGCAGTGGTCTTATTTCTGGTTAATTTGGCTACAGCATTAAATAAGAATCTAGGATTATTTTTGTTATTTTCTATAAGAGTGGAGAGATATGTTGATCTAGCTACACTAAGAACTTTTCTATAGTTCAGGATGCTCTCCTTCTATGCTATTTGAAATACTAACAATTTAGTTTGACGCCATTTACGTTCTAATTTCCGAGCGGTCTGTTTTAAAGTGCGCGTGTGATCGTTATACCAGGGAGCAAGTTTCTTATCTCTAATAATTTTTCTTTTAACTGAAGCTTCATTATCTAAGGTATAACGGAACGTCGACTCTAAATATTCAGTCGCCTGATCGAGTTCTGTGGGGTCAGACGGTGATCTAATCGAAGTTGGGAACTTTGGGAGATTACTGATAAAACTCTGTTTGATAGTTGATGTGAATGTACGTTTCATACGGTAGCGCGGCGCTGTGCGTACATTATTACTGTGACACACTTGAATTGAGACAAGATAGTGATCTGAGATAACTTCAGATAGTGGAATTGTGAATAAATTTCTTATACTTAATCCAAATAATATTGTAGCATTTTTACACCGGAAAGGATGGTGGAGAGACGAATTAACTTATTTGCTGCCCAATGCAAATGGCTGGGAGTATTTTATTATGTAATAGCACAATCTCACAACACGAACACATGAGACGGCTCAAACACACACACCTCACACACACACACCCCTGGCCGAAACCACTAACCCAAACACCTTTTCCCAACAGGGTGAACCCATAACAGCCCCATCCCGCAAAGCATGATGGTTCCCAAGCGAAACCCCGCCTCCGCCATACTGCCCCCACCCGAGCTGTGACCGTCCCCGGTCACCATGGCGCACTCAGTCTAGCAGGCGTGACGGCGGGCGGCGCTGGCGTTGGGAACGCCGGAGTCTTTTTGCGGGAGAAGGGGGGCCGTCGCCCTCCTCCTGAGGCGGACTGGCCTCCACAGAATCCGACGATGCCCTGGCGTGGGGCTGATAGGGAGCCAGACGATCCCGGTGGAGCACGACCAATCGCGACCGCCCCGTCAACCGCACCCGGTAGACCACATCGGAGAGCTGTGCAACGACCGTGCAGGGGCCCACCCAGTGCGACATAAGCTTAGGCGAGAGCCCCCTTTTCCTTCCGGGGGAATACACCCAAACCTGCTCCCCAGTAGCAAAGTCTCGCCCCCGGCTGTGAGTATCGTACACGCGGCGCTGTTTAACCCCGGCGTCCGCCAAGTGTCTACGCGCCAGCTCGTGGATACGGAACAGTCTGTCTTTCAAAGAACAAAAATAATCCAAACCCGGTTTCGTGGGTAAGTCCACTTGGGGAGGGGGCCCGAACACCAGATCTACAGGCGTGCGCAACTCGCGACCGAACATTAACGCAGCTGGCGTCAGTTGTGAGGATTCCTGCACTGCTGTCCGATAAGCCCAAAGCACGAGAGGCAAATGCTCGTCCCAATCTTTTTGCCGGTCGCTGGTAAGCACGGCGAGTTGGGTGGTGAGTGTTCGGTTGAAGCGTTCCACGAGGCCGTCACTTTGTGGATGCAGGTGCGTGGTGCGGGTCTTTTTCACCCCGAGGCGCTCGCACACCGCCGTAAACACCTCCGCCTCGAAATTACGCCCCTGATCGCTGTGCAACTGCTCCGGGACGCCGAATCGGCTGAACACCTCATCCACCAGCACTCGAGCCGTGGTGGAAGCGCTCTGATCAGGAACAGCAAACGCCTCCCGCCACTTGGTGAAATAATCCATGGCCACCAGCACAAAACGATTCCCGCGATCAGAGATGGGAAACGGCCCCAGAATGTCCACGCCCATACGTTCCATAGGCGCCCCCACCCGGAAGTCTTGCAAGGGTGCTCGCGAGCGCTGGGTAGGGCCCTTCTTTGCCGTGCAGATGTCGCATCTGTGAACAAAAAGTTCACTATCAGTATGACAGCCCGGCCAGTAGAACCGAGCACGCAACCGCCGCAGTGTTTTGGTTACCCCGAAGTGTCCCGAACCTGTATGCCCATGAACCATCCCCAGCACACATGCCCGCAAAGTCCACGGCACCAGCAGCTGAAAAGACTCGCCAGCGCCACACGGCCGTTCCCATTGGCGGTAGAGCAAACCCCCCCGCAACGCTAGTCGGTTAAATTGCGAGTGGAGAGCTTTTTCTTCTGGTCCCAGGTGGGCAACGGCAGCATAATCCGGTCTCTGGCCCGCGTTAACCCAACCTAATACCCGCTGCAGCGCCGGGTCCTTCTCCTGCTCGATCATTAGCTGATCGCAGTCCATCTGTGGCACAGGCGAAACGACCACAGGCGATGGGTTAGGTGACGCATTAACTCGGCTGCAGGCCGGCTCGGACGGCCGATTACTGACGGGGGCTTCGAAAGACTGCGCAGGGAGAATGTTCTGATTCACGGCGGTCGGGGTGTGTTCGAGGTCGTGTCCACCTACACGTTCTTCAACCCGCTCGCAGTGTCGACAACGCTCTTTGCTGCACGGCCGGCGGGATAACGCATCGGCGTTAGCATGCAATTTTCCCACTCGGTGCTGAACGGTAAAGCTATAGTCCTGCAACCGCTCGAGCCAACGCGCTAACTGCCCCTCGGGCTCTTTAAAACTGAGCAGCCACACCAGCGAAGCGTGATCGGTCCGCAGCAAGAAGGATTGCCCGTATAAATACGGCCTAAAATGCTTAAGGCCCGCGACGACCGCTAGCAGCTCGCGCCGCGTGACGCAGTAATTCTTCTCCAGCCCAGACAACGCGCGGCTGAAGTAAGCGACAGCACGCTCTTTGCCCTCCGAAACCTGAGACAGGACGGCCCCCAGCCCGACATCGCTCGCGTCCGTGTCGAGAATAAACGTACGAGCTATATCAGGATATTCGAGAATGGGCGACGTAACCAGAGCTTCCCGTAGCCGAGTGAACGCACGCGCGTGCTCCCTGTCCCAGCGAAATGGCTGGTTCTTTCTCGTGATGCAGCGGGCTGGCGATCGTGGCAAAATCCCTCACAAACCAGCGATAGTAAGACGCTAACTCGAGGAAGGTGCGTAGCTGCGACACATTTAACGGTTCCGGCCAATTTTGTACCGCCGCAGTTTTGGCTGGATCGGTGGCAATCCCTTGCGACGTGACCCAGAAAGACAGTCTCTTGCCGCAACAACTGGCACTTTTTAGGATTTAGCCGCAAATTCGCCTGCCGGATAGCTAGAAAGACCTCCCGTAGGTTAGCTAGCGCGACCGCAAATTCCGCAAAAATGAGTGCACTCGCGCTCATCTACCGCGAAAATATCCCCGAACTCGTGCAAAAGGGACTTCACGGTGTCGGTCTGCGTCTGATTTAGCCCCACACTGCTACGCCGCATCAGCTCGGCCTTTATTCTCGCTCGGTCGGCTACCGGATGTTTACATGGCGCGTCCACCGGAAGTTCCGCCCCCCTGGTGCATGCTACTAACCCGTCCGGCTGCGCTTTGGGCACTAGCAACCTGGCTATACCGAAATTACCACGCAGGGTCCCGTCCGCGAGATTCAGTACCGCACCCCACCTTTCCAAAATGTCTAACCCCAAGATACAATCATCCTCGATGTCCGCCACAAAGAATGGATGAGAAAGAATGATTGCACCTACTTGTATTCGCACTGTGCGACAGGCCCGTATCCTCAAATAACTGCCCGACACGGTGCGAATGTTCACGGCCGGTTCCGGCAGCACACAACCGCGCTCTCCTCGCTCCAACAATTCCCCGCGCAGCAGCGAAACTGTAGATCCGGTGTCTACGAGCGCCCGTAGCGAAACGCTGTCCAGGCCAGTCCACGTAGACCCCCGCGCGATTTCCAACACGTCCCGACCGGAAGTTAAATCCGGCAGTTGGGGGAACAAAGATGGCTGCGGGAGGCGGTTTCCCCTCGGCGCCCCCCGAAGCTAGTTTAACGGCTGCTGGGGTACGCTGTCCTCCGGCCGGAGAACGTTGCAGCGGTAGTCTGGCGGTCCCTGGCCTCGGCATGGTTCACCTACCCAGCGGCCGCGGGCCCCCGAAGATCGCTCGGCTCTCTCGCCACGGTGTTCAGCCAAGATGGGCTCGGCGCGATCGGCCTCGCGCAGCGCCTCGGACAGGGACGCCGGTGCCGCTAACCGGAGGTGCTCGCAAAGCCGGTACGGCCGGATTCCCCGAAGGAACGCGCAACGAGCTAGCTCTTCCTGCTGGCCGTGTTCGAAATCCGGGTAGCCCTGGCGCGCGAGAGAACGCAGGTCCATGGCAAACGCCCCTAGTGGCTTAGTGTGTTTGTTAGTGTGTGTATTTGTGTGTGTGTGTGTATTAGTGTTAGTGTGTGTGTGTGTGTGTGTGTGTGTGTGTGTGTGTGTGTGTGTGTTTGTGAGTGTGTGTATTTGTGTGTATTTGCGTGTGTGTGTGTGTAGTAGTAGTAGTGTTTGTGTGTGTGTGTGTGTGTGTGTGTGTGTAGTAGTGTGTGTGTATTAGTGTTAGTGTGTGTGTGTTAGTGTTTGTGTGTGTGTGTATTAGTGTGTGTGTATTAGTGTGTGTGTATTAGTGTGTGTGTGCGTGTGTTTGTGAGTGTGTGTATTTGTTTGTGTGTGTGTGGGTGTGTGTGTGTGTGTGTGTAGTAGTGTGTGTGTGTATTAGTGTGTGTGTGTGTTTGTGAGTGTGTGTATTTGTGTGTGTGTTTGTGTGTGTGTGTGTAGTAGTGTTTGTGTGTGTGTGTGTGTGTGTGTGTAGTAGTGTAGTAGTGTGTGTGTGTATTAGTGTGTGCGTGTGTTTGTGTGTGTGTTTGTGTGTGTGTCTGTGTCTGTGTGTGTAGTAGTGTTTGTGTGTGTGTGTGTGTGTATAGTAGTGTGTGTATGTGTGTGTGTAGTAGTGTGTGTGTGTGTGTGTGTGTAGTAGTGTGTGTGTGTGTAGTGGTGTTAGTGTGTGTGTGTGTGTGTGTTTGTGCGTGTGTGTGTGTGTGTGTGTGTGTAGTGGTGTTAGTGTGTGTGTGTGTGTGTAGTGGTGTTAGTGTGTGTGTGTGTGTGTGTGTGTGTAGTAGTGTGTGTGTGTGTGTGTGTGTGTGTGTGTGTGTGTGTAGTAGTGTGTGTGTGTGTGTGTGTAGTAGTAGTGTGTGTGTATGTGTGTAGTAGTAGTGTGTGTGTGTGTGTGTATGTGTGTAGTAGTAGTGTGTGTGTGTGTAGTAGTAGTGTGTGTGTATGTGTGTAGTAGTAGTGTGTGTGTGTGTGTGTGTGTGTGTATGTGTGTAGTAGTAGTGTGTGTGTGTGTGTGTGTGTATGTGTGTGTGTAGTAGTTGTGTGTGTG
This sequence comes from Clarias gariepinus, assembly GCF_024256425.1. Lineage (NCBI taxonomy): Eukaryota > Metazoa > Chordata > Actinopteri > Siluriformes > Clariidae > Clarias > Clarias gariepinus. The sequence goes on from NC_071102.1 coordinate 419,129, forward strand.
TGTGTATGTGTGTAGTAGTAGTGTGTGTGTGTAGTAGTAGTGTGTGTGTGTGTGTGTGTGTGTATTAGTAGTGTGTGTGTGTGTGTGTGTGTGTGTGTGTATGTGTGTAGTAGTAGTGTGTGTGTGTGTGTGTGTGTATGTGTTTAGTAGTAGTGTGTGTGTTTGTGTATGTGTGTAGTAGTAGTGTGTGTGTGTGTGTGTAGTAGTTGTGTGTGTGTGTGTGTGTGTGTGTATGTGTGTAGTAGTAGTGTGTGTGTGTGTGTATGTGTGTAGTAGTAGTGTGTGTGTTTGTGTATGTGTGTAGTAGTAGTGTGTGTGTGTGTGTAGTAGTAGTTGTGTGTGTGTGTGTGTGTGTGTGTGTGTGTGTGTGTGTGTGTAGTAGTAGTGTGTGTGTGTGTGTGTGTTTGTGTGTAGTAGTAGTGTGTGTGTGTGTGTGTGTGTGTGTGTGTGTAGTAGTAGTAGTGTGTGTGTGTGTGTGTGTGTGTGTATGTGTGTAGTAGTAGTGTGTGTGTGTGTGTGTGTGTGTATGTGTGTAGTAGTAGTGTGTGTGTGTGTGTGTATGTGTGTAGTAGTAGTGTGTGTGTGTGTGTGTGTGTGTATGTGTGTAGTATATAGTGTGTGTGTGTGTGTGTGTGTATGTGTGTAGTAGTAGTGTGTGTGTGTTGTGTGTGTATGTGTGTAGTAGTAGTGTGTGTGTGTGTGTGTGTGTGTGTGTGTCTGTGTGTAGTAGTAGTGTGTGTGTGTGTGTATGTGTGTAGTAGTAGTGTGTGTGTGTGTGTGTGTGTGTGTAGTAGTGTGTAGTAGTAGTGTGTGTGTGTGTGTGTGTAGTAGTGTGTAGTAGTAGTGTGTGTGTGTAGTAGTGTGTAGTAGTGTGTGTGTGTGTGTGTGTGTGTGTGTGTGTGTGTGTAGTAGTGTGTAGTAGTAGTGTGTGTGTGTGTGTAGTAGTAGTGTGTAGTAGTAGTGTGTGTGTGTGTAGTAGTGTGTAGTAGTAGTGTGTGTGTGTTTGTGTGTGTAGTAGTAGTGTGTGTGTGTTTGTGTGTGTGTATGTGTGTGTGTGTGTGTGTGTGTGTGTGTGTGTGTATGTGTGTAGTGGATAGTGTGTGTGTGTGTGTGTGTGTAGTAGTAGTGTGTGTGTGTGTGTATGTGTGTAGTAGTAGTGTGTGTGTGTGTGTGTAGTAGTGTGTGTGTGTGTGTGTGTGTGTGTGTGTATGTGTGTAGTAGTAGTGTGTGTGTGTGTGTGTGTGTGTGTGTGTGTAGAGGTGTGTGTGTGTAGAGGTGTGTGTGTGTGTGTGTGTAGAGGTGTGTGTGTGTGTGTGTGTAGTAGTGTGTGTGTGTGTGTGTGTAGAGGTGTGTGTGTGTGTGTGTGTAGTAGTGTGTGTGTGTGTGTGTGTGTTACCCTGCAGGTTGCCAGATTGAACCGTGAGTTCTTCAGTCTCTGCTCTGAATGTGTTTAAGTGTAACTTATATTTTTTGTTTAAAATGGCAACCTATGGCAGAGCGCTACTGGAAACTATTTAATAATTCTTTAATAATTGGTTATAATTCCTGATATACTGTATATATTGTGGCGTGGGCGGGGCGGCGGCTGACGACCAGCATGCCTTGCGGGGATGTCGGTGTGTGTTCACCATGTTGGGGAAAGGTGTTTGGGTTGGTGGCTTCGGCCCTGTTTGTGTGAGGGGTGTGTGACGTGTGAAATGTGCTCTAGTTTAAGCTAGTGCTGAATTGGATGTAGGCTCCTGAGTGAAGGTGCTGCTCATGCCTTACATGCTGGTGCTTAATAAAGTACTCCCAGCCATTGCATTGGGTAGCAAATAAGCTCACTCGTCTCTCCAGCATTCTTCTCGGCGTAAAAACGCTACATTGGTGTCAGAAGTGGGATGGAGAATAACGGGTTCGAGCGCACAAAGGAGGACCTTCTAAAAATCCAAGCGGGCCGCCGAGTAGCGGAGCGACTACTCGCGCTGAAGAAGCGTTTTTCCGGCGGAGCTAGCGCGAGCACACCACGTCAACCAACACGGAGCGGGAAGCAGAAAATTCCGGCGCTGGATCTCGGGGCGGAGGCTGGCATTGCGCAAGCGCCGGAGCAAAATACAGCTCCGTGCGCTGTTAGCCGGCAAAGCGAGCTGCCGCTGCGCGAGGCCGAGCGCGCTGAGCCCATATTGGCGGCACATCGCGGCGGAAGAGCCGAGCGACCGCCCGCAGCTCAGTGGCGTTCGGTTCGTGAACCTAGCCGGGGACAGGGCTACCCGTCGCGGCTAGGCAACGAGCAGCTCTCCGACGTTTCGCGGCGAGGCGACGGCGCGGGTGACCGTAAGGAGGCGCTGTGCGAGGTCGAGCGCGCTGAGCCCATAATGGCGGCACATCACGGCGAAAGAGCCGAGCGACCGCCCGCAGCTCAGTGGCGCTTGGTAGGTGAACCTAGCCGGGGACAGGGCTACCCGTCGCGGCTAGGCCTCGACACCGCTTTCGAGATTCCGCGACGACGCCGAGGCCAGGGACCGCCGGACTACCGCTGCAACGTTCTCAGGCCTGAGGGACAGCCGGACTACCGCTTTAACATTCTCAGGCCTGAGGGACAGCGTACACCAGCAGCCGCTAACCTAGCGCCGGGTGGACGGTTGGGGAGCCCCGCGGGGCTTTACATCGACTGTGTGCCGGACGGCGTCTTACTGCGGGCGCTCGTGGACACCGGCTCCACTGTTTCCCACGGGTTGTGGAACTGTGAACCGCTCATCGCCAGGCAGAAGGGGCGAATGGGCGTGGACACTCACAGCCAGCTCGGCTCTCCGATGTCATCTACCGGGTGCGGTTGGCAGGGCGGGCACGAGTTTTGCCCCACCGGGACCGTCCTGCGCCTCCACAGCCGCACGCCGGGGAACCATCGAACTCTGGAGGCCGGACCGCCTCAGGACTACATTCGCGTTCACTCCTCACCTGCCAAAGGACGCCGGCGTTCCCACCGCCAGCGCCGACCGCCTCCACGCCTCCGAAACGGAGTTCGTCATGGTGACCAGGGACGGTCACAGCTCGGGTGGGGGCAGTGTGGCGTGGGCGGGGCGGCGGCTGACGACCAGCATGCCTTGCGGGGATGTCGGTGTGTGTTCACCATGTTGGGGAAAGGTGTTTGGGTTGGTGGCTTCGGCCCTGTTTGTGTGAGGGGTGTGTGACGTGTGAAATGTGCTCTAGTTTAAGCTAGTGCTGAATTGGATGTAGGCTCCTGAGTGAAGGTGCTGCTCATGCCTTACATGCTGGTGCTTAATAAAGTACTCCCAGCCATTGCATTGGGTAGCAAATAAGCTCACTCGTCTCTCCAGCATTCTTCTCGGCGTAAAAACGCTACAATATATATATATATATATATATATATATATATATATATATATATATATATATATATATATATATATTAAGGATATTTATCTGTTTTATTATTAAACGGGACTTTAGAAACGTCACAATGACTCTGACGGAAGAAGGCGGGGTGCCAATACTTTGTGCAGCGGCAGCAGATGCGGTTTGTCCAGCAGAGGGCAGCAGAGGGCGCATGTCTGGAACGGCATGGGTGTTATGCGCTAAAATGCCCCTGCCATGGATTGTCCCCCAACATAAACACTATGAAATATTATATTAGAACATTAACTCATAGGATGATGTTTTACAAATTACATAAGACAATAAAATAAAATAAGCAACATGAGAATATATATGTTGTATATGAAAAATATAAATATTAGTAGTTTTTCATATACATGTGTACTTTTATATTGTTTATTTTATAATAAAATTAGTTTTATCAGATTTTTCATCATAAACAATATTTATTTGTATTATATATACTGTATATAAATGTTTATTTGCATATTCATGACAAAGCCCTGAAAAATAAATGTGCCACAAAATAAACATTATACAAGAATTTGTTTGGTCTTGACGGCTGTCACGTGCCTAGAGTTCATTATAACAGTAATATCATATTTGATATTAATAATAAACCTATCAGTGTTCTATTATGTTCTAATATAATATTTCATAGTGATTATGTTGGGGACAATCCATGGCAGGGGGCATTTCAGCGCATAACACCGGAAGTGACGCACATCTGCGTTTGCATTATACGGATAAAAAATATGCTGACGTCACGGCCTGGGGCGGAGCTTCGTGCTGGTAAACAAGTCGAGACATAAACAAGCAGCGGACTCTCGCGCGTTTCTCTCTCCGGTGTGTGTGAGAGAGGGAGAGAGACACTCTCTCTCAGTGCAGGTGAGATTATTTACAGCCTCTCTGATCTTCTCTGTGTGTGACCTGGGGTCCGCTCTTCATACGTCGCGTGACACATCCGAGATGAAGTGACACATCTAAGATGAGATCATCGTGCTAATTACGATCTGGCTAATTCGGTTCTTCAAACTCACCTGTTGTTGATGATTAGTATATCTGGACTGAGTTGTCCAGGATTATTGCGCGCTCGTGCGTTGGTTTAAAAGGCGATATGATCGACAGTAGAAACACTGATCACGAGCCCTCTGATTGGTTGACGAAATGGAAAAAGAGCGGCTCAACTTTTATTAGTAACACGTGTTATGCGCTGAAATGCCCCCCTGCCATGGATTGCCCCCCCCCCCTACATAATCGCTATCAAATATTATATTAGAACATAAATTAATAGGTTAATGGTTTACAAATTACATGAGACAATAAAATAAAATAAGCAATATAAAAATAAATATGTTGTATATGAAAAAATAGAAATATTATGTATACTTTTATATTGTTTATTTTATAATAAAATTAGTTTCGTCCAATTTATCATTATAAAATATTTATTTTTAATATATATAAATATTTATTTGCATATTTTTATGACAAACCCCTGAAAAATAAATGTTACAAAATAAACATTATACAAGAATTTGTATTAATGGTCTCGAGGGCTGTCTCGTGCCGAGGGTTTATTATAATAGTAATATCATATTTGATAATAATAAAGCTATGAATTTATGGTCATATATAATATTTGATAGCGATTATGTGTGTGTGTGGGGGGGCGTCCATGGCAGGGGGCATATAATTTTCTTTTTCCACGTGAGTCAGTCGTGCTCTTTAACCAATTAGATGTGACCTCGCCATTTCAACCAATCATAATCCGGCAGGAGCGCAGGCTGAATCCTGTTTACATGAAATAAAGCTGCTCCCGAGCAGGTTCAAGCTTACGGATATGTTGCTATGACAACAAATGCTAGAAGCGCATCGAAGAAGGAAACAATCCAAGATCAGGACAAATCCACAACAATTAAATCCAGCTAACTGAGTTAGCGACGTACGAAGAACGGACCCCAGGTCTATAAATGATTTATGTGAATCATTATTATTATTATTATTATTATTATTAATATTAATATGCTGCTCTATGTGATTTCAGGCTCAGTATATGTGTGTGTGTGTGTGACAGGGTCTCCTGTGTGTGAGAGTGGGGTGTGAAAATTTTTGATAATTCAATTCAATTCAATTTTATTTGTATAGCGCTTTTAGCAATTGTCATTTACACAATCAAAAGAATTATTTAAGTTTGTATGAAATGTGAATTTGTATGAATCAAAATGGTCAGTTTGTCCCTGGTGAGCAAGCCGAGGGCGACAGTGGCAAGGAAAAACTCCCTGAGATGGTAATAGGAAGAAACCTTGAGAGGAACCAGACTCAACAGGGAACCCATCCTCATCTGGGTGAAACAGAAAGCAGTAAATGATCTGCATTTATACAGTGTGTAGGGTGGGAGGCAGTTCAGCTATAATAGCTGATGTTAATTGATGTTAATATGGAGTCCAGGTAGTTATTGAAGACCCAGGTAGACTTGTAAGAAGTTCCAGTCATGAACTATCGAACTGTCAAGTCCCCAGAGAAACAGTTGCCAACACCAGTCAAGGCCAGAACCATTTTCTAGGTACCATTTTAAAGAGCTCTGAGACTCAGAATGTTGTATTGAGGAGGAATGTTGTGTTTTGTCACCCAATAAAGGGGGTGCTAACTTTTGCACAGTGTGTGTATTAACACTTAGAGGAAGTGAACGTGTCAATGTTTTTTATCTTCTGAACCTGAACCCTACAGTGCGGGGCTGTTAGAGTGACGGTGCAGCAGGGTGTAGGATTCATGCCCCTGAACAGGCCTGCGTGTGATTAGTTCACTCCTGTCTCACTCTCACTCCTGTCTCACTCTCACTCCTGTCTCACTTTCTCTTCTCTCTCACCCTCTCTCTTCTATATCACTCTCTCTTCTATATCACTCTCACTCCTGTCTCACTCTCACTCCTGTCTCACTTTCTCTTCTCTCTCACCCTCTCTTTTCTATATCACTCTCACTCCTGTCTCACTCTCACTCCTGTCTCACTCTCACTTCTGTCTCACTCTCACTCCTGTCTCACTCTCACTCCTGTCTCACTCTCACTCCTGTCTCACTTTCTCTTCTCTCTCACCCTCTCTCTTCTATATCACTCTCACTCCTGTCTCACTCTCACTCCTGTCTCACTCTCACTCCTGTCTCACTCTCACTCCTGTCTCACACTCTCTTCTGTCTTACTCTCACTCCTGTCTCACACTCTCTTCTGTCTCACTGCAGAGATAAATTAGGAAGCAAATCCACACCGTGTTAGAAATAAATTCAACAGGCTAAAGAACACCGAGTCAGTGTGAACAGTCGTGTCTGCCAAGTCTCTCTCTCTCTCTGTCTTACACACACACACACACACACACACACGAAACGGAGTGTGTCAGAGCCGATGTTTACTGTTTTATTTGAAGTGATTTCCTCTGAGTCCTCTGAAGTCACCCGCTGTAGTTATAATAATGTGAGGGTTCTGATGCAGGGCTCGGCGCGGTGTACATCAGCCCTGGGACTGGAACACAGCCCTAATGTGGTGATGATGCTGAGAACTTACAGCTCTGTTCTCTTTGTGCTTACAGAGTCGACGAGAAGAATCTAGAATGATCAGGAAAGTTCTGAGGCAGATCCTGCTGGGGGGTGGAGAAGAGGAAGAGGACGGTGAGCTGGTGGAGGACCAGAGCTGTGTGGAGCTTCTGGAGTGTGAAGATGAAGACTGGATCATCATCAATACCCCAGGTCTGAGGTCTGTGTGTGTGTGTGTGTGTGTGTGTGTGTGTGTGTGTGTGTGTGTGTGTGTGTGTGTATAGATAACTCACCTCTAGGCCTTCTTGTAGAAGATCCTCTGGAGAATCATCCTCTGGAGCGTTCCAGCGTGTCCGTGTACCAAAACCGCCTCCAGAGGGGAAACGATGAAGATGTTTCTGATGGACAGGAAGCGTCTCCCAGGTCTGATTCTGATTGGCCAGAATCACGTTGTCACATAATATCTTCAGGACGGAGGAGTTTACACTCTTACACTGTGTGTGTGTGTGTGTGTGTGTGTGTGTGTCAGGTGTGTACAGGTGAGGCGTGATGTGTCGAGTCTCCTGGCGTTGTGGTGTGGTTCCATGCTGTTCTCAGATCAGAGGGCAGGAGTGTACACTGAGCGCAGGAAGCTGAGCCGCAGCGCCCTCAACAGGCAGAACCTGGTCAGGACTCGGTTCTCCAACACACCGCGCCGCTACGGGCAGTCCAAACGGCCGGGTCAGCGCCAGTACAACTACTGACACACAGCCAGTGTGTGTGTGTGTGTGTGTGTGATGATAGTACTCCCTCAGTCCTCTCTCCACTCCAGATGTGATGAGACACTTTTCCACTGGAGACTAGTGAAGCTCTCCTGTAACACACATCTGTGTGACGCATCAGTGTAATCACTCACAGCAGAGGAGACGCGGACATTAATCACAAGTAACATTAAAGCTTTTAATGTATAAGTCAGAAATAAACGTCATGACTATATTTGCAGTGAAGAGAACTTTCTGTGTGTGTGTGTGTGTGTGTGTGTGTGTGTTTTGAGTTAGCTGTAACTGAAATACTCAAGTGTTAACATGAAATGAGAGTTTTTGAAAAACAAAGTAAACTTGCACGTGTGTGTGTGTGTGTGTGTGTGTGTGTGTGTGTTTAGGTGAAGGTCTATTTTATGCATATAGTTTTATTATTATTATTATTATTATCAGATGGAGGAATAAGAGGCGTGCCCCAGTGACACACTGTTTTTAAATGTTTTTAATGTTTTGTTATTTTGTGTCATTTATACTGTAAATATTTTATTTTTATGTCAAAAAGATATTTGTGAAAACCTTTTTCAAAAACGGCAAAATAAAGAATCATTTTTTTTATTGCAGTAATGTTTTTATTTAAATGCTCTTGGTATAAAGTGTTGATCTTGATCGTGTGTTAATTCTGAACTCCTCCATGTTTCATATTTGATTTTTATCCCTCAGTTTGTGGATTTTCTGCATGAACCTCCGCACTCTGTCGGGATCCACGCTGCTCTCCCAGCGGCCGCCGGTTTTAAAGTGTGACCCGATGATCAGCGCGTTCGCCTGCAGATAATCTTCCACATTATCACGAGTCACTCCAGAACCGATCAGAACCGGGATCCGGACCGAGCGTGTCACCTCTAAAAAATACACACTGATTTAATTCCTGGAGTGTTAATGTGATGTTAATGTGATGTTAATGTGATGTGATGTTTAACACTTAAACAATTCTAACCTCATCAATGACGGGAAAATAACGTATATAATAAATAAATACTTCAGAATTACAGTCATGGAGCTAAACTAAAGATTGCCTTTGTAAATATATAAATCAGAGCTACAATGCCGATGTTAATAATATTAATATGATGTTGGATGTTAAACTGGAGGTGAGGAGTGAAGCTGAAGGTCACCGCTCAGTTCCTGTGGATTCGCCCGGACGCCAGTCGCAGGTCCGGTGACGACCACGCCGTCAGAGAGGAAAAACTCAGCCGCCCTCGCCGTCTCAGTGATACTCACATCAGCTGTGAGAGCGTGCGCACTGCACACACACACACACACACACACGTGTAACATTAGATGAACATGGGCTGGGTTTAACATTAGACGAGTGTGTCGAGAGCACAGGGCGAGAGAGAGATCAGCATTCATGAGCGTTGGATGAAAGTTAGGAGATGTAAATAATAATATATATATAATATAATACAGACATGACGTGAATGTGAATGAGTGTGTGTACACACACAGATGCGTCTCTTCTGTGAGTCAGCGTCGGTGGTTTTCAGTGATGTTCACGTGAACGACTGCAGTGACCTCCGAGTCCCTCGGCTGGGATCATGAGTACAGACGTCTCATCACTGTGACTCAGGTCTTCTGTTAATGTCAATCACCCCCAACCCCCCCCCCCCCCCACACACACACACACACACGCCCCCCTCGTGTTTGAGTGTTGAATAGTGGTGAGATGAACGGTGAGATCTTCAGGCGGTTTATCTGAATGTGGTGAGGGTGAAGGTTAGATGAAGGGTGTGTTTTGGAGGAGAGAGCCGGGGTTTAATGATGTTAGCTGTATGTTAGACGTTAGAGAAGGAAGAGATGAAGATGTAACTGCTCACCTGTGCTTCTTCTTTATGTCAGTAAATATCTGAATGTGTTCTGCTCCGATGTGTTTGCGATATCGCAGCAGTTCACCAGCGCACGCGTTCATCAGGCCTTCATCAGCCACGTGAGAGAAGACGAAGCCCTCGGCTCGGATGAACTCCAGCCCTGCGCGTTTACAGAGCGCTGCTATTAACACTCACGGCCAGAGTCGAACTAACACCTTATTATTATTAGTGTGGTGTTGCTGTGTGTGTTTTCAGACCGGATGCGAGTGCGACAGCCAGCGCTGTTCGGTTACTGGCTGCAAGAACCTGCAGACCGACAGGGAGGCCTGGACACAGACGCTTCACTGCAGAACACACAGCCGTCATCACCGCACACACCTCCGGCCCCGACTCACACACATACGGCACATCATGCATGTTCTCAATCAGCAACCCATCCTGAAATCACACACACACACACTGAAGCAGGATACACAGCCTTGTGTACACTTAATAATATAATCCTACTGTATTTACTGTAAATAGGAGAAGTAAATAAATAATCAGTAAAAGTTAAACACAGTAAATCATGACGCTCTGTTTATTATTGACTTGAACATTGTGTTTATTTAAAAATATCACACAGGTTACGTCGGGTCATTGCATAAGATTTCTCCTAAAGTGTTAATATTAATCCCTAATTCCTCCCTTACTACTCCCTCCTGGTGGTAAAGCTCCGCTTCTCTACACGCCTCATCGATGAGCTCCGGAACCGCAGATCTGTTTAACGGTGTTCCTGCAGAAAAACACACAGAGTGTCTTACACAATTCCACATAAACACACACACACCGTACATACAGGATACAGAACAACACACTGCAGCTTAGACTCATATACTGTACCAGGTAAAGCTCCTACATGGATCATGCCAATGATGTTCGACTTTAAGCGACCGAAAAGCTTCACAAACTTCATGATCGTCTCCACTGCTGAGTCTCAGTCACATGACTGGGCAAAGGTTAAGCAGAAGAGATAGCAGTAACGTCCTCCTACTGCACGCCTGTTATCCGTATATTATCTACATATTTACATCTAAATTTACATATCATACACACACACACACACACACACACACACACACACTCATATGTATGTCATTGGGTTATATATTTATTCCTGCCAAGTTTACGGCCAAGTGTACTATTTATTGAAAAATAAATTTTTAAACCAATAAGATCAAATAACACCAAGTTCAAAACAGATAAAATACACGTGCAATTGTTATAACAGGCTTACTTTGTCACTTATCTAAAGCTTTCTTTCAAAGAAGTTGAGTGGCTTATTAACGTGACTGGGGTGTGTTGTCTCTAAGTGTCTTCCTACTTTGTCTCATGCTGTCTGCTGCCAGCGGTTTAAGACACAAAACACACACGTGTCTCTCCTCTGCCCCCACCATCCCCACCATGAATCCAAGCACAACATACAGTAGACTTCATCATGTTTTCCTTTCGGCTGGATTTTTGGTTGATTAGACTGATGATGATAAATCATCTGCTTTTTGTGGTCCATGCAACAAATGTATCCATTGACGTTATTATGCTCACTACATACAGTACGCTACTGTGTTATGGTCTAAAATGCCCCCTGTAAAATAAATGTGCCATAAAATAATCATTTTTGGGGATTTGTATTAATCGTCTCGACGGCTGTCACGTGCCTAGGGTTAATAATAATAGTAATAATATATTTTTATAATAATAAACCTTTGATTGTATGTCCTAATATAATATTTGATAGAGATTATGTAGGGGGACAATCCGTGGCAGGGTGGCATTTTAGCGCATAACACCTGTTTGTGTCTGTGGTAAAGTTAGTTTGATATTCGCATCTCTGAATTCAACAGCTGCGTAAATAAACCCACAAACAAGATACCCACGTATATTTCCTCTCTACATTGTCTTTAAGCTACATCCGCCATAAATTATACATGTTTAAAAGCATAAACACCATTATTCTCTACGGCGCAACAAATGATTTAGGGATCATCGCAAAAAGTACTTTCCTATTATTTTCCACTAATTCCCTTCCGTTCATTGCGCCCCACCTGTCATGTCTGTATTCCTTACTAGTGGGGCGCTCCACACTTTGAGAACCACTGATGTAATCAGTAATATTATTATTATTATTTCAGGTTTAAGCCCACATAGGCGGCATGGTGGTGTAGTGGTTAGCACTGCAGCCTTGTACCCCCAGGGTCCGGGTTCGATCCCTGGCCAGGCTCGATTCCCGTCTCTGTGTGTGTGGAGTTTGCATGTTCTCCCTGTACTTGGTGGGTTTCCTCCGGGTACTCCGGTTTCCTCTCACAGTCCAAAGATATGCAGGTTAGACTAATTGGTGTTTCCAAATTGCCTGTAGAGTGTGTATGTGTGTGTGTGTGTGTGTGTGTGCCCTGTGATGGATTGGCACCCTGTCCACTGTGTACCCCGCCTCGTGCCCTAAGCCTCCTGGGATAGGCTCCAGGTCCCACGACCCTGAATAAAGCGGTATAGAAGGAGAGTGCGTGAAGCACTCATGCGTGAAGTTTCATTAAATTCTGTCCAGACAGTTCTGTGCGATTCAGACGGATGTTTCTTTTTTCTGACAATGGTTCCTTTAGAGTCTGAAATGTAAAGATATCATTGAGAGCCTGAGATCTGACCCAGTGTACAGAGAAAACCTTTCCTTTATTTATATCCAGTGAAGTAACAGTGCTGGGTTTAACCAAATCTCCACAGAAACCTTTTGTCAGGAATTCCAAGAATATAACATCAGACGGGTTAAGAGGGTTGATGAGAGAGAAACACTTCATGTACACCAGCTTGTGAAGTCGCATTGTGCTAAAAACTCAAGTCTGTTCTCTATGGAACACAAGGTTGAAATCAATGCATTATAAATCGCTTCTCTTTGTCTCTTCTGAACAATAAAATAATAAGAATAATGTTTTATGACATTTTATGACACACAGAGCTGGTGTTTAGTGTTTATTTCACTTTAGCCTCCTCTCTGAGCAACAGCTGCTTTTTGTTTACTTCCGGACACGGCTGTCCACGTGCTAGCGACCACTTCCGGGATGACGTCTCCTCAGCACCGACGTGACGTCACCAGGTCACGCCCCTTTACCCGGCAAAAAGTAGTGGATGTGTGTATAAAGTGAATGTTTTCTAGAGAGTGAGGGCTGAGAGAGGAGCGGCGGAGCGGAGTGTACACTCCAGCGCGGGTCAGTGATACAGGACTTGACCTTTAACCTTTAGAAGATTATACAGCATGTCGGGTTTGGGGTCGCGCGCCGCGAGTATGCGCAGTTTATAAAGGAGCAGCATGAGAGCGCGCGAGAGAAAGGAACACACATACACACACGCGCGCGCGCAGGGAATAAGGCGCAGAGCACTCTGATCTCACACACACACACACACACACACACACACAGACAGACAGAGAACTACAGGAGAGGATGAAGATGATGATGAAGATTGTGTGTGAATTTTCTGCTAAACTTTCCTGAGGTGATTCTGTGGGCGCGCGCGGCGTGGAGGTAAAACACACACACACACACACACACACTGCAGCATGGTGTTCTCTGTAGCCCTACACTGTGGTGTGTTTAATTATCACACACACACACACACACTGATTTAATAAGAGAATAATGACTGAGCGCGCGGGGCGACGCGCGGCCATTTTCCTCCTCATTAGAGCTCGCGCATGTGTGTGTGTGTGTGTGTGTGTGTGATTAATTCATCACTCTCTCACTCCATCTGCACTCTCTCACTCACTTTATTCTCTGTCTGGTGTTTGATTCCAAGTGTTCGTGGTGTTGCTGTGCTTCAGCAGGCCTTTGTGTGTGTGTGTGTGTATGTGTGTGTGTGTATGTGTGTGTGTGTGGGGGTAGATACAAGGCCACAAACCTACAGGGACAAACTGCTTTAAAATGTGGTGTGTGTGACTCTGTGCTGTTGTTTTTTTTCAGGGTGTGTGAGGTGTGTGTGTGTGTGGTGAGGAGAGCCAGCCCTGTGGATATCATGGCCAGTAAGAGTGTGTAAGTGTGTTTCATTTACTTTAATCCCAGTTGAAGTGATCGAGGGGTGAGGAGCTCATGGTGGACCTTAGAAGGTTCCTCTCCAGTTCCTGGCTGGTTAATGATCTGAGATGGTGTGTGTGTGTGTGTGATTTTCTCTTTCAGGCAAAACACACAGGTGAAGATCAGAACCGATCCAGCTCCTAAACCCGGCTCAGGACGGTCCCGGAAACGCAAGGCAGATGTTGCTATAGTGAGGAGTTGATCATGTGATCACCATCATTAGAACTGGAATGTTAATTAAACTAATTAAATTTATTAAAACTACTGTCCTGTTCACCTCACAGCACTTACACGACCTGGACGAGGATGTCTCCGACGTACAGATGAGAAAGAAGCAGTGTCCGTCTCAGGAGGTGCTTATACACACACACACACACATACACACACACACCCCACAGCCTTTCTTCTCTTAAACCCTGTTCTTTTAACTGTGGTTATTCATTGTATAGTTTAAGACTGGTAGTCATATAATCGAGTCGCTCGGTTTGTCCACTTGCCCTCGATACGCCTACTGATGTCAGGACACACACACACACACACACACACACACACATGTTGTCTGTCAGAAAGCTCTCTGCTGCTGTCAGTTAGCGTATTGCAGCACAGCAGACCGACCGAGTGACTCGATTGTACAACTAGTGGACTGTAAAGTTCACACTTCAGCACTGTCTCTCTTTACACACCGTCCTGGAGGGAGTCGCTCTCCCAGTGCTCTGTTACATGAATTGAAGTGTCGTGTGTGTGTGAAGTGTGTGTACTGTGCATAGGATGTGCTTTATGCTATTGTGGTGTGTGTGTACACTGATCCATTCAGTCCTGTGTGTTAATGATGTACGGTGTGTTCGATCTCTCTCTCTCTCTGTCTCCTGCTTGCTCAGACGTGCCGGGATCTCTCGTCCTCCTCACCGCAGCAGGCGGATAAACCGGTTGGAATCGCCAGCATGGGATTCACACACTACACCAGCAGGACTGTGTTCCTCACCCCGACGCGGCCCTCGCCCCTGCCTGCACTGTGGTGAGACTCGGGTGGCGACTTTAAGGGGTTTTTCTAACTGTGTGGGGGGGTGGGAGAAGAAACCTCCAGTACCCAGCTCAGCTCACACACTCCTCTAAAGGAGAGTCAGATTCCACCTGGTGTATTTTAGCTTTGTGGGATTTTATTAAAACACACACACAATTCTTTATGTAGTTATATTTTTGTCTTAGTTTTGTCCTCCTGTCCATGCGTAATGGTGTCTCTGTGAAAATGCCGCTTTGAGTGACCATCACATGACCATCCCCGTGAGAGAGTTTTAGGGACAGAGCAGTGTAACCTGTGTGTGATGAACTTCCTGTGCAGGTTAAACCCAGCAGGCTGTGTGATTTAATCACTCGATCTGCGTTTCTCTCCTGCTGTGTTTTCAGCTGGGCGAGTAAAGACGACGTGTGGAACAACCTGCTGAGGAAAGATAAACTCTACCTCCACAACGTGCGCGTGATGGAGAGACACCCCAACCTGCAGCCCAAGATGAGGGCCATTCTGCTGGACTGGTTAATCGAGGTGTGTGAGAGGGAGATGGGGGTGGGGACAGGTGTGAAGGCATGAAGACACCCTCACTGTAAGCAGACTCATTCATGTGGGGGGCGGGGCTTTAATCAGATTACTCCTCTGTAAAATATTTACCCAGCAGATGGGCAAACGCAGGACATCACACTAACAATGTCGGAATTAAACACTGTGTGTGGTTCATAACAGGTTTTACAGTGATCAGTGCAGATTAATTTACAGGTAAATAATTTCCGCAGATACGAACGGACCGCGCTTCCACAAACATTTGTAGATGTGGGAAAATCATGGAAGTAGCTCGTGTATTGTGCAAAATGTCTAAAGTCCAGTACTGTGTTTGGGGGTCGGGGGGGGGGGATTTTCCCCCGATTTTCTTCCTAATTTAGTTGTGTCCAATTCCTCCCCGTCACTAGGGGGCTCCACATTAAGGCTACTAATACCACTCAGCTGGGAGGGCGGACGGCTATCACGTGTTTCCTCCAAACCACGTGACAAAAGCCGACCGCATCTTTTCGAACTGCTCGCTCCTAACATCGTTACGAACTCCTTCCGCGTTCGTGAGCTCACAGACGCCCCTGATTAGCTGTAGAGCCGTGATTAATGTGGGAGCACTAAGTACCTCTCATCCCTCCCCTCTGAGGGAGCTCGGCCAATCTAGACCTCCGGCTGTGAGAGGTTACAGCATCACCTGGGAATCGAACCACTCGGAGGCCTAAATCCAGTACATTGTATGTCTGTGAGAAATGAGTCGGCTGCACGGGTTTAAATAAATCCGTCCAGGAGTGTGATGGAAAATGTCTGTCCTGTAAACCTGTCCTGATGGTGAATGATCATAATTTTGGAAAATTCAAAACCCCCCCCCCCCCCTCTCCTTTTAGGGGTGATTCTTTTCAAAGGTGTAAAGTGCAGGTAAATTAGTTTTGCTTTTAATTCATGTTTTCTATTAATTTATTTTTTGGGGAAACGAATCATTAGAGTTTAAATTATTTTTTATAGTTAAATTCCACTCGTGATTTTAAAGGTGCAGAAACAACACTGTTGCATTTGACTGCGAGATTCATTACCTTAAGCACAGTTATGGTTTTGGGCCACATGTGGTATATGCCTTTAACACGAATATACAGTGCAAAGGATGCCAATCAGTATAAAGCATAAGACTCGCTTTATCTGACTTACGAACGTGCTCCTGAAACAGAACTCATAATTAGAGGACATTACAATTTGTAAGTAGAGGACAACCTGTATGAAGGTTTGATGGTGGTATTTGACCCTCAGTGGATCATGTGTGTGTGTGTGTGTGTCTCTCTCTCTCTCTCTCTCTCAGGTGTGTGAGGTGTATAAACTCCACCGAGAGACGTTTTATTTAGCTCAGGATTATTTCGATCGCTTCATGGCCACACAGAAGAACGTTCAGAAGACCACGCTGCAGCTCATCGGGATCTCCGCTCTCTTCATCGCCTCCAAGATGGAGGTGTGTCTCTAAAATTAATCATAATAAACATGACGTCTCTCTCAGATTTTTTTTTTCTTTCTCACCTTCAGTCTTTAAGGAATTTCATTTAGTTTCTTTTTGTGTTTTTGTTTTAATTCCATACGTTTGTCATGTTTGTATGCAGTATTTCTCAATTTCTTTTCTTTTGTCCTTTTAACCGTATCGGTCGTGTCTAAGTTATGATGTAAAGATATGAAAAGACTGATTTATTGTTATTGTTTGTGATGAATTGGTTGCAGGAGATTTATCCTCCTAAAGTGCACCAGTTTGCGTATGTGACGGACGGAGCGTGTACGGAGGAGGAGATCCTCAGCATGGAGGTCATCATCATGAAGGTGAAGACTTAAAGCTTTAACAATCACACACACTTCATGTTCAGAGTAAAAAACACTGCAGCTCACTTCCTGCCCTTGGGCTGTGAGGGGCGGGGCTGTAAGGGGCGGAGCCTGGGCTGGGTTTCATTCAAGTGCTTTAATATCCAAACTCTGACTTGGATACGGGTTCATAAACCCTAATTGTTTTCCCGTTTTACTTTTGTACAATTATTAATTTTTTTAAAGAAAATGACAGAACACATTGCAGCGCATATTTTTACTTTATTTATTTAAGATTTTTTATATTCAGCTCCTAGGCTCGTTACGCTTTATAGCATTTCATAACATAAAATACAGAAAGCTGTCCGTCACGATGTGGTCTCTTTAGGTTCACGATTGTTTTCACAACATGAATAATCCCGTACATCACTGTGTACAGGTTCACACTTCACACCAGTTAGCTCAGTGTGCACACGGACCCAAAATAAACTGGTCCAGGCTGGACGGATGATGACGTGTGTGTGTGTGTGTGTGTGTGTGTCAGGAGCTGAACTGGAGTCTGAGTCCGCTAACTCCAGTGTCGTGGTTGAACATCTACATGCAGATGGCTTATCTGAAGGAGGTGACAGAAGTTCTCGCGCCCCAGTTCCCTCAGAACACCTTCGCACAGATTGCTGAGGTGAGACTCCGCCTCCATCTTCAGGTTTATTAAAGGGTGGAGCTTTAGACCATGTGGAAGGGGCTTTGTGAAGGGCGGGGTGTCATTATTTTTAATGTTATATGTAAGACTGTGATGTTTGTACACTTGGGAAGATATGATGATGGCTGTGTGTGTGTGTATAGCTGTTGGATTTGTGTGTGTTGGACGTGAGGAGTTTGGAGTTCTCCTCCAGTCTGCTGGCAGCGTCGGCTCTGTTTCACTTCTCATCTCTGGAACTCATCATGAAGGTTTCTGGTAGGCGCGCACACACACACACACACACACACACCCACACACACACACACACACACACACACACACACACATAGTGACAGCTGAGAGTTTCAGACATGTGCAGATCTTAAATGTCTCAGATTTATTCACTAAATATATTCATACACACTTGTAATACTTGTGTGTGTGTGTGTGTGTGTGTGTGTCAGGACTGAAGTGGTGTGAGATTGAGCGGTGTGTGAAGTGGATGGTGCCGTTTGCGATGGCGATACGGGAGGTCGGAAGCTCCTCCTTAAAAACATTTAAAGGGATTCCGGCAGAGAACACGCACAACATCCAGAGCCACGCCCCCTACCTGGACTGGCTGGTAAGATGTTTATTTATACAGCACATTTCAAACCCAGAGGTGGAGTGTGAGGGTGTGTGAGGGGTCACCCTGCAGGGTGATGTTTTGCTTTAAGCTGCTGACGGCGTAGGAACCGCTAACATCCTGCAGGGGACGACGCCGTCACTGGGGCAGCCTAACCCTGACTCCTCCCCCTGACTCAGCAGGACAGAGACATCTTTAGGAGGTTCTGAGTTTCCCAGTTTCAGTCTCTGAGTCCCACTTCAGAGTTTACAGTGGAGTCTGTGTGATGATTTAAGAACAGGGGTGACGCGCTGTTCCCCCGAGTGATGTCATCCCGTGGGCTCCGCACGGTCTCTCTCAGCGCAATAACCCGTTTTACTTAATTACATGATCGACCGAGTCGAGTCACTTTAGTCACTTTACCTTGATGCACTTCAGATCACCGTGACAACAAACACAGTCCTTGATCTCTAATTGCTGATTAACCTTTAGACCTCTAATTGACCTTTAGCCTTTAGGTTGAACATTAGTGGTCAGTACGGTAGATGTGAGCCGTGATGATGACTTTGTTTATCCACAGCAGTGTTACAGCTACAGGATTAACGCTGTAGTTCTGAGTGAGACCAGAGGGGGCGTGTCTGTGGTTTAAAGGCCTTGATGTAAACTGATCTGAGGTCTGTGATGTACGGCGTATCGGATCATCAGGCTGTGATTAGTGCTGATCCTCTGTGCTCTGCTCCCTTTAGGGAAGGGTCCACATTCATCGGCTGGAGGATTTGGAACATGGCCAGACCACGCCCGTCCCGACCGGGGTGTTGACTCCGCCCCCTAGCAGTGAGAAGCCCGAGGACGCTTCTTCATGATCGCGGTGTGGATTGGAGTGCGACCCATGCTGTTCTCAGATCAGCGTCTACATCAGATGATTGTTCTGATCTCTGCAGACGCAAAGCGGCTTTTAGTCTTTATTTTAAACTTTGTGTGGATTCATCGAGTCCCCGCCCATAAACACCCCCTCCCCCCACGTGCCAAACCCTCGGAGCCTCAGGGCCCTGAATGCTGCTATAACAGTTGACACACAGACACACACACACACACACACACACACACACACACACACAGAGAGAGGATTAGATTTTATATATTATACACTATGTGTGTTTGATGAATTATTATAAATTTTTTATAAATAAAGGAAGCTCTGAGTTACCATGGAAACAGCTTTGAAGGCTGGAGAACTAAGATTTTATTTTGTATTTTTATTCTCTCCTTGTGTCTCAAGCTGAAGATTTTTACCAAAATGATGTTTTTTAAATGTCATGCTGCTACTGTTGTGTATTTTATAAATCTAAATAAAGCTCTAAATGCAAACACACACTCGCTCAGTCTCTTTTATTCTCACTGCTCGGGTTTATCTAAAGATCGGTTTTATTTTGTTTTTGAGTTTAATGTAGCATCAGATCCAGAAATATATGGACACTAGTGTTTTGTATACCTTAATCTAGTCATGTGTAAAAGTTAGTGACGCCTTTTTTTTTTTTTTTTTTTTTTTAAATTGTAAAAAAAGTTTTTGGCAGTTTGCTGGTCTGGTGCATCCAGGTGGGGTTTAATACCGCAGACATAAAAGAGGGGGTACTAACTTTTACACATGACTGTACAGCAATTAAAACTGAATACGAGCTCAGAGTGAAAAGTGCAGTGTTTATGTGGCCCTGGACTCGGGTAGAGACCAGAAGTAATTGAACATGGGGCTGCTCGTCTGGAACACAAGAACTTTGTGGTGAGTTCAGGACAGAACACTCCTCTCTTACAGTTCCGTAACGTTCCAGCCTTCCACAGGAGGTCAGGCACTGGGGTCAAAGGTCAACAATGTGAAGAGGATTTCAGCAGTGTCACTGCAGAGTGTTTAAAAACATCTGTACAGTTCTGGAACAACATCTGGAGAGTTTAGATGAAGATCAACGTGTAGC
Source organism: Clarias gariepinus (assembly GCF_024256425.1). Classification (NCBI taxonomy): domain Eukaryota; kingdom Metazoa; phylum Chordata; class Actinopteri; order Siluriformes; family Clariidae; genus Clarias; species Clarias gariepinus. The sequence goes on from NC_071102.1 coordinate 439,333, forward strand.
GAAGAGACGGAGCTGAGGATCTGAAGCGAGTCTGTGTGCGGCTGCCAGAGGAACCGGTTCCAGCCGGATTATTAATGATGCAGCAGAATGAAATCTGTGATGTCTGGTTCTGGTCACACACACACACACACACACACACACTGCAGACAGGCAGCGATCCGCAACCTTCAAACACAGAGTAATGAAAAGAGTGACACCTGTCAGTAGAAATCACCTGCAGCTCCGCCCCAGCCCCGCCCTCAGCCCCGCCCCCAGCTGTCTGGGGTCCATTACAGGTTTATAAATCAGTGGAAGTGACGCCGGAGTTTCATTAAGAAGGTAACAAAACATTTAATACACTGAGATGTAAAACTCTCGCTCCTGTAATGTCCACACACACACACTGGACGTCAGTGTGATTAATTAGAGTCATTAAGAGGCAGGTGGTGTTCAGATACTGAATTATTCATGATTTATTCATGAGCCTTCTGGAGTTTCAGCTTCAGTCTTTATTTATTATCACAAGTAAAGTTTCTGTTATAAAGGTTTAAGATTTAATACTGATTTATAAACATTTCCATTATTTCTTTTGATGTGTAAAGCTGCTTTGTGATAATGACAATTATTAATTTATACTAAAAAAATTTAATTTAATTTTACACACACGCACACACAAGTGAACTGAGTGTACACACTGTAGAGAAGTTCTAATGCTGTGTGTGTGTGTGTGTGTGTGTGTGTGTGTGTGTGTGTGTGTGTGCAGCAGCTGCTGGACGTCTGCGTTGGGGGTAACACTACCCGACCCATCCACCCACTAGCAGCAGGTGCAGATTAAACACACACACTTTAGGCCTGTGCATGACACACACACACACACACACTCCTTTGTTAGAATGTGGTTTTATTGAGCGTCTGCAGCAGAGATGTCTATTGTTCACTGAAGTTGGTGTGAAGAGCCGTGAGTCCTCACACACACACACACAGACACACACACAGACACACACAACAGGCCCGTCTCCTCCTCAGAGCTCCCTCATGGAGAGGAAAAGCTCCACCTGCTGTGTGTGACGTGCAGTAGAACATCACACTGATGAGGAAGCTGAAGGACTCTACAAGTGAGACGTCTTTACTGCCAGACACGACGCGGGGTGACTTTAATAAAGAGCCCTCGAGAGTCAACACCTGACAGTCTGGGGTGTTTTACTGCCCCTAACCCCACCCTGCCCTTAACCTTCCCCTAACCCCACCCACCCTGCCCCGCCCCGCCCTTACCCTGCCCCTAACCCCACCCACCCTGCCCCGCCCCACCCTTACCCTGCCCCTAACCCCGCCCCACCCTGCTCAAGCCCCTCTTTCCTCCTGAACACACTGAAGTCATTATAAACACGCACCACCCCCTTATTATCTACCCCCCACCCCGCTCTGTGCTCATCAGCGCCCCCTACAGCCTGATCCCCTTTCTCAGTTTATTATTATATTATAAATACACTTTATATGATTATTACATTACAATGTGCAGGTGTTTATTAAGTATTCTGTTTAGTTCCCCTTTTCCTGAAAGTCTTCTGCCCTTTATTGCCCCTGCTCCATTTATTTATTTATTTATTTATTTATTAAGTTTCTTTTATAATAAATATATAATTGCATTGTAACTTCACATGTGAACACCAGGTGGCAGTAAATATCCTCCGTGTATGCAGATACAGCGGGAGAGAAGAAGAATGAGGCCGCGATTTATTTACGGTATTTACATTTAAATCGCTGTTGGATTAAACCATTTTTCAGTCTGGGCGCGCAGACGTTTCTGCTTTTAATAAAATGTTAATAATAAAACAATCTTAAAAAATTCATGGCCTTTATATTTATTGAAATGAATTTCCCCCCACGCCAGACAGACGGTACTGTTTAATACCCATTTTTCTGAAAGTGGTCTCTCACTCCTCTGTGAAAGTTACCCGGACTGTTTTTGCCCCCTGCTGTCCATTTATTTATCCGTTTAGAGTATAAAGTAAACGTTAACTTTAAATAATTGCGTTGTAACCTTATAAGTAAACACCAGGCGGCAGTGAACACCCGGCCTGTACACAGATAAATCGGGAGAGAAGAAGAAAGACTCCTTACGTAACTTCCGGTATTTACATCGCTGTTGGATTAATCCATTTTTGTTTATTTTGGGGGTGCACAGTTTTCCGATTTGAATAGAATGTTAAAATAAATACATCCCTTAAACATTCCGGCGTTTATATTCAATGAAACGTGTTGTGTTTAACAGTTATAAATAGCAGGTTTTCTGTAGATTAAAGATAAACTTTGTGGTTTAGTGGATTTGCCGATGGTGGTTGTAGCGGGAGGAATGGGCGCGTCTCACTTCACACACTAGTGCACTAAGTAGTGTGTAGTAAAGAATATCTGCAGGGTTAGTGTTTGTATCATGAAGTTTAATATGACAGTGTGTAGTTTCATTAGGTTTGTAATCTGTAATGTTACTAAGTGTAACGGATCCCAGGCCGTAGGAAGCCGTTATTCCGCAGTGTGTGAGTAGTGCACTGTGTAGTGCGCAGTGAGGGGATTAGGACACGGCTCCCTCTGCGCTCTGTGTGTGTGGACGCTGAGCCGGGATGGCTGAACTCAGGAGTAATAAAGAGCTGAGATACGACCGGCAGCTCAGGTAGAGCGCGAGGACAAACCGCCGTCCATCAACATTAATAACACCAGAGCCGAACTGCGCGCGTGCAGTGTAATGCCGTGTAACGACTGTGTGTGTGTGTGTGTGTGTGTGTGTTTAATGTCAGGTTATGGGGAGATCATGGTCAGGATGCACTGGAGAGCGCGCATGTGTGTGTGATAAACGCCACAGCAACCGGCACAGAGATACTGAAGAACCTCGTCCTGCCTGGTACACACACACTATATACACACACACACACTGTATACACACACATACACTATACACACACACACACTATACACACACACACACACTATACACACACACTGTATACACACACATACACTATACACACACACACACACACACACACACACTATACACACATACACTATACACACACACACACTATACACACATACACTATACACACACACTATACACACACACACACTATACACACACACACACACACACTGTATACACACACATACACTATACACACACATACACTATACACA
>NC_071102.1:447500-450000 GCF_024256425.1 Clarias gariepinus
CACACTATATATACACACACACTGTACACACACACTGTACACACACACTATACATATACACACACACACTATACATACACACACTATACACACACGCACACTTTATACACACACACTGTATACACACACGCACACTTTATACACACACACTGTATACACACGCGCACACTTTATACACACACACTGTATACACACACGCACACTTTATACACACACACTGTACACACACACACACACACTGTATACACACACTGTACACACACACACTGTATACACACACTGTACACACACACACTGTATACACACACTGTACACACACACACTGTACACACACACACACACACACTATACACACACACTGTATACACACACTGTATACACACACGCACACTTTATACACATACACACTATACACACACTATACACACACACTGTACACACACACACACACACACTATACACACACTGTACACACACACTGTACACACACACACTGTACACACACACTGTACACACACACTGTACACACACACACACTGTACACACACACACTGTACACACACACACTGTACACACACACACACACACACACACTGTACACACACACTATACACACACTGTACACACACACACACACACACACACTGTACACACACACTATACACACACTGTACACACACACTGTATATACACATACACACTATATACACACACACACACACACTGTATACACACACTATATACACACACACACACACACACACTATACACACACTGTATATACACATCTACACACTGTATATACTCATCTACACACTGTATACACACACTATACATACACACACGCACACTTTATACACGCACACTTTATACACACACACTGTATACACACACGCACACTTTATACACACACACTGTATATACACACGCACACTTTATACACACACACTGTATATACACACGCACACTGTATACACGCACACTGTATACACACGCACACTGTATACACGCACACTGTATACACGCACACTGTATACACACACACTGTATACACACACACTATATACACACACACTACATACATAGACACTGTATACACACACAATACACACTATACATACACACACACTTTATACACACACAATACACACACAATACACACACTATATACACACACTATACATACACTATACATACACACGCACACACTATACACACACACTATACATACACACCCACTGTATACACACTATACATACACACACTATACATTTACTATTGCATTTACATTTACAGTGGTGTGAAAAACTATTTGCCCCCTTCCTGATTTCTTATTCTTTTGCATGTTTGTCACACTTAAATGTTTCTGATCATCAAAACCCGTTAACTATTAGTCAAAAATAACATAATTAAACACAAAATGCAGTTTTTAAATGAAGGTTTACGTTATTAAGGGAGAAAAAAAATCCAAACCTACATGGCCCTGTGTGAAAAAGTAATTGCCCCCCTTGTTAAAAAATAACTTAACTGTGGTTTATCACACCTGAGTTCAATTTCTGTAGTCACCCCCAGGCCTGATTACTGCCACACCTGTTTCAATCAAGAAATCACTTAAATAGGAGCTACCTGACACAGAGAAGTAGACCAAAAGCACCTCAAAAGCTAGACATCATGCCAAGATCCAAAGAAATTCAGGAACAAATGAGAACAAAAGTAATTGAGATCTATCAGTCTGGTAAAGGTTATAAAGCCATTTCTAAAGCTTTGGGACTCCAGCGAACCACAGTGAGAGCCATTATCCACAAATGGCAAAAACATGAAACAGTGGTGAACCTTTCCAGAAGTGGCCGGCCGACCAAAATTACCCCAAGAGCGCAGAGACAACTCATCCGAGAGGCCACAAAAGACCCCAGGACAACATCTAAAGAACTGCAGGCCTTACTTGCCTCAATTAAGGTCAGTGTTCACGACTCCACCATAAGAAAGAGACTGGGCAAAAGCGGCCTGCATGGCAGATTTCCAAGGGGCAAACCACTTTTAAGCAAAAAGAACATTAAGGCTCGTCTCAATTTTGCAAAAAACATCTCAATGATTGCCAAGACTTTTGGGAGAATACCTTGTGGACCGACGAGACAAAAGTTGAACTTTTTGGAAGGTGCGTGTCCCGTTACATCTGGTGTAAAAGTAACACAGCATTTCAGAAAAAGAACATCATACCAACAGTAAGATATGGTGGTGGTAGTGTGATGGTCTGGGGTTGTTTTGCTGCTTCAGGACCTGGAAGGCTTGCTGTGATAGATGGAACCATGAATTCTACTGTCTACCAAAAAAATCCTGAAGGAGAATGTCTGACCATCTGTTCGTCAACTCAAGCTGAAGCGATCTTGGGTGCTGCAGCAGGACAATGACCCAAAACACACCAGCAAATCCACCTCTGAATGGATGACCTTAAAAAGGCGGTTCATGCTAGAAAACCCTCAAATAAAGCTGAATTACAACA
>NC_071102.1:452500-482500 GCF_024256425.1 Clarias gariepinus
AAGTTCTATTTTAGTTCTATTTTAGTTCTATTTTTCCTAGATCAATTACATTTTTCTATTTAATTTTTCTATCGTATTTCTTTTATTCATATTTATTTCTTATTATAAGCTTTAATTCTCTTTTTAAGGTCACCGGCGGTCGTATAAGCATTTCACTACATTTTGTACTGTGTGTGACTGTGTATGTGACAAATAAAATTTGAATTTGAAAAACACTATCTATACGCTTCACCAGAACTTTAAATGAAAAAACACAAACATGTACACACACATTTATTACACACTGAAGCATAATGAGTTCAGGAGCAGATCATAAACCAATCCAATGAAATGTTCATGACATTGCTGGTATTTGTGTAGTATTAACATGTCGAGACTGTTTAAACTAAAGTATGTCATTATTTTTCTATTAGTTATAATAATGATAATCATCATAAATGTGGATTTTTTCCTTCAGCATGACGTTCAGTTGCCTAAAACGTATAAGGAGAAGGAGGCGTTTAGGCAGCTGATCAGAGACGGTGAGAACGTCCACATCGCACAACCAGTCGTCTTTATCTCTCCCCGTTATCTGTCCTCCTTTTTATTTTAGGTGAAATTAGTGAGACGTCCCTGTGACCCTGTGCGTGATTTATTTCTCTCTCAGGGATTCGCAAGAATGAAAACGGGACTCCAGAGGAAGAGGAGAACTTTGATGAAGCCATAAAGAACGCTAACACGGCTTTAAACCCTACGAAGGTGTTTGTGTATATATATATATACATACACACACACACACACACACACACACACACACACATCATCTCAGATTTTCACATGTCATTTGTTTACTTGGTGTGTGTGTGTGTGCTCAGATCTGCAGTGGTGTGGAGGAGATCTTCAGTTCTGAACAGTGTGAGAACATCACCTCTCAGGTCAGACACTCTGTTGTTCTAATCACAGACCAGATGTGTGAGAACCACTGCCGGGAACATCTGTATGACCAGATGTGCATGATGCGTGTGTGTGTGTGTGTGTGTGTGTGTGTGTGTGTGTGTGTGTGAACAGACTCCGGCGTTTTGGGTGATGGCTCGAGGTGTGAGGGATTTTGTGCAGAATGAGGGGAACGGGAAACTCCCCCTGCGCGGCACCGTCCCTGATATGATCTCTGACTCGGACAAGTTCATCAGCCTGCAGAATGTGTACACACACACACACACACACGTATATAAAAATATATACACACGCACACAAATATAAACATATACACACACAAATACACTTACAGTGAGGTTAATAAGTATTTGATCCCCCTGTGATTTTGTAAGTTCTCTTACTTATAAATCATGGAGGGTCTACAGTTTTCAGCGGAGGTGTATTTCCACTGTGAGAGACAGAATCTAAAAATAAATCACATTGTATGATTTTTTTTACAATTTATTTGTGAATTACTGTGTCCAATAAGTATTTGATCACTTGCTTATCAGACAGATTTCTGACCCTCACAGACCTGATATTTTGCTTTTAAATAGTCCATATGTTCTTACGGAGTCACTCCTTGGTTTTCCTGGCTGTGTGCTTTGGGTCATTGTCCTGTTAGAAGACCCAGCCACGACCCATCTTTAATGCTCTGACTGAGGGAAGGAGGTTTTTGCCCAATATGTCACAATACATGGCCCCGTTCATCCTCTCCTTAATACAGTGCAGTCATCCCGTCCCCTGTGCAGATAAACACCCCCAGAGCGTGATGCTTCCAGCCCCATGCTTCACTGTAGGTATGGTATTATTGGGATGATACTCATCGTTCTTCTTCCTCCAAAAAAAGTTCTACTTTGGTCTCATCTGACCACAGGACTTTCTCCCATGACTCTTCTGGATCATCCAGATGGTCCCTGGCAAACTTCAGACGGGCCTGGACATGGGCTGACTTAAGCAGGGGAACCTTCCATGCGATGCAGGATTTTAAACCATGACGTCTTAGTGTATTACTGACGGTAGCCTTGGAAACGATGGTCCCAGCTCTCTTCACGGCATTGACCAGCTCCTCCCGTGTAGTTCTGGGCTGATTCTTCACTATTCTCAGCATCATTGATACCCCATGTATCTACTTAGACTTTGGCTGATTGTGGGGTGCACAGGTGTCTTTATGACAGATAACGACCTCAAACAGGTGCTACTAATTTAGAATCATGAGCAGAGTGTAGCTGGACTATTTAAAAGCACAATAACAGGTCTTTAAGGGTCAGAAATCTGTCTGATAAGCAAGTGATCAAATACTTATTAAACACAGTAATTCACAAATAAATTGTTCAAAAATCATACAATGTGATTTCCAGATTTTTCTTTTTAGATTCCGTCTCTCACAGTGGAAATACACCTCCGCTGAAAACTGTAGACCCTCCATGATTTATAAGTAAGAGAACTTACACAATCACAGGGGGATCAAATACTTACTGACCTCACTGTATATACATATACACACACACACACACACACACACACACACACACACACACATATATATATGCACACACACAGATAAATGCACACAAACTTGATTAAATGTGTTAATTGTGTGTGTGTGTGTGTGTGTGTAGTTACAGGGAGAAGGCATTGCAGGATGCTGCTGTTGTGACTAAACACATTGAGTCTCATCTTCAGGCTGTTGGGAAGGTACACACATACACACACACACACACACACACACACACACACACACACACACACACAGATAGTATAGAGTGAGTGTGTGTGTGCGCGCGTGTGTTACGTAAATGATTATTAATATTATGTGATACCGTTTTCTCTCTGATGTTTTTTCTCTCGTCACTCTGAAGCCTGTAGAGAGCATCTCTGAGCAGGACATCAAACTCTTCTGTGAGTCTCTCACACACACACACACTCTCTCACACACACACACACACTAATACACACACACACACACACACACACACACACACACAATCACTAATATACACGCACAATCACTAATACACACACACACACACACACACACACAATCACTAATATACACGCACAATCACTAATACTAATACACACACAACTCGACACACACCACTGACACACACTAACACATATACACACACAACCCGACACACTAATACACACACACACAACCCGACACACTAATACACACACACACAACCCGACACACTAATACACACACACACAACCCGACACACTAATACACACACACACAACCCGACACACTAATACACACACACACAACCCGACACACTAATACACATACACACAACCCGACACACTAATACACACACACACAACAGACACACACACATTCGACACACACCCCGAAACACACTAATACACACACACACACACCACCGACACACCCTGACACACACTAACACACCCCCAACACACACTAATACACACACACAACCCGACGCACCAACACACACACACAACACGCACACACACCCGACACACAACACGCACACACACCCGACACACAACACGCACACACACCCGACACACAACACGCACACACAGATACACATCAAGCATGTGAGGAAAGAGATACTCTGAGTGTGTTGATGTAATTTTCACAGTATGAGTATTGTGTTTGTGTGTGTGTGTGTGTGTTTCAATTCAATTTTATTTGTATAGCGCTTTTAACAATTTGCATCATCACAAAGCAGCTTTACAGAATCAAAAGAATTAATGTTAGTATGAAATGTGAATGTGTATGAATCAAAATGATCAGATCGTCCCTGATGAACGAGTCGAGGGTGACGGTGCTGAGGGAAAAACTCCCTGAGATGGTAATAGGAAGGAACCTTGAGAGGAACCAGACTCAACAGGGAACCCATCCTCATCTGGGTGATAACAGATAGCAGGGATTGATCTGCATAATAATATGTGAGACTGGAAGTTCAATATAAGAGGAGATGTGTAAGATTAAAGTCCAGTTTGTTCCTGGAGGTTCAGGTAGACTGTGAGAAATTCCAGTCCTAAACTATTGAGCGACAGAAGTCACAGGTCCTCAGAGAACAGCTGTTTGCATCAGTCGAGGACAGGACCACCTTCATGGAAAAGTGGAACCAACCCCAGTCACCACACGCATTCCAGGCAGACCACACGGGGGCATCCATGTGATTCAATTCAATTCAATTCAATTCAATTTTATTTGTATAGCGCTTTTAGCAATTTTCAATGCCGCAAAGCAGCTTTACATAGTCAAAAGAATTATTTAAGTTTGTATGAAATGTAAATTTGTATGAATCAAAATGGTCAGTTTGTCCCTGGTGAGCAAGCCGAGGGCGACAGTGGCAAGGAAAAACTCCCTGAGATGGTAATAGGAAGAAACCTTGAGAGGAACCAGACTCAACAGGGAACCCATCCTCATCTGGGTGAAACAGAAAGCAGTAAATGATCTGCATTTATACAGTGTGTAGGGTGGGAGGCAGTTCAGCTATAATAGCTGATGTTAATTGATGTTAATATAGAGTCCAGTTAGTTATTGAAGACCCAGGTAGACTTGTAAGAAGTTCCAGTCATGAACTATCGAACTGTCAAGTCCCCAGAGAAACAGTTGCCAACACCAGTCAAGGCCAGAACCATTTTCTAGGTAGAGAGAATCATTCCCAGACACCAGACGCATCCCAGAGAGACACACGGGGCATCCATGTGACGAGATCTTCAGCCAGAAGCGGGGCACCAGGATGGGTCAGACAGGTCCGGAGGGCAGAGGGAGTCTGGATCACTGGCAGCTCAGGAACGACATGTGTAGCTCGACAGAGAGAGAGAAAGAGTGAAAGGGGGAGACAGGAGGAGAGAGGAAAAAGAAAGAGGGGGGGAAAGAGAAGAAGAGGAGAGATAACAGTTAGGTATGGTCACAGTCAAACAATGTATAATGTGAATGTATATTTAGTGCAGAGTGCAGGCAGAGACTTCGGCAGAACTAACTATGACATCATAACTAAAAAGGGAGGAGCCATAAGGAAACACAGACATGAGGGGGAACTGACATGTAAAGCAACCAATCACCTCACCGTCAGCAAACCTGAGTGATCAATGAGAGTGAGGAAGACAGCATCCAAACATACCAGTTCACCATAATACTCTACGTCCATGAGTCCCCCAGATCTGCTCCTTTACCTAAGGCTAATCTATTTATAAAAATGCTTGGCTAAATAAATAGGTTTTTAGCCTGGACTTAAACACTGAGACTGTGTCTGAGTCCCGAACACTATTTGGAAGACTATTCCATAACTTTGGGGCTTTGTAAGAAAAAGCTCTGCCCCCAGCTGTATTTTTCATAATACGCGGTACTGACAAGCAGCCTGCATCCTTTGATCGAAGTAGGCGTGGCGGATCGTAAGACACTAGCAGTTCGCTCAGATACTGCGGCGCGAGACCATTTAATGCTTTATACGTCAAGAGTAGTATTTTAAAATCGATGCGAAATTTCACAGGGAGCCAATGCAGTGAAGATAAGATAGGGGTGATGTGCTCATATCTTCTGGTTCTAGTGAGGACTCTCGCCGCTGCATTCTGGACTAGCTGAAGCTTGTTTAAGCAAATTGTTTAAGCACCAGACAGTAAGGCGTTACAATAGTCCAAACTAGAGGTGATAAAAGCATTAACTAGTTTTTCTGCATCATTTAGTGACAATATATTTCTTATTTTGGCAATATTTCTGAGGTGAAAGAATGCTATCCTGGTAATATGAGCTTCAAATGAAAGGCTGGAATCTATAATCACACAGAAGTCTTTCACTGTTGCACTTGATGGAACAGAAAGGCCATTTAAAATCAAAGTGTGATCAGAAAGCTTACTTCTAGTTGCTTGTGGTCCTATGACCAGAACTTCTGTCTTATCTGGATTAAGCAGAAGAAAATTAATTAACATCCAATCTCTTATGTCCTGCACACATTGCTCAACTTTAGTAAACTGGTTTTTCTCATCTGGTTTTGCTGAAATGTATACTTGTGTGTTGTCAGCATAATAGTAAAAACTATTACCATGTTTACGAATTATGTTGCCTAGAGGAAGCATGTAAAGGGAAAAAAGCAGTGGGCCTAAAACAGAACCCTGTGGAACACCAAACTCAACTTGAGAACATGAGGAAAGGTCACCATCTAAATCTAAACTGATAACGATCAGTCAAATAGGATCTGAGCCATAAAAGGGCCGTTCCCTTAATTCCTACTACATTTTCTAATCTGTGAAGAAGAATAGTGTGATCAATGGTGTCAAAAGCTGCACTGAGGTCGAGTAACACAAATATAGTTACACAACCCTGATCAGAGGCCACTAGGAGGTCATTTACTACTTTAACGAGTGCTGTCTCTGTGCTGTGATGAGGCCTAAATCCTGACTGATACAGTTCATGTATGCTATTCCTATGTAGATATGACCATAGCTGCTGAGATACTACCTTTCCAGAATTTTAGAGATAAAGGGTCTCCGAGTGGCGCAGTAGTACAGCGCTCGCCCTATCATCCGGAGATCGCTGGTTCGAACCCCGGGTGATGCTGTTTTCCTCTCACAGCCAGGGGTCTAGAGAGAGCTGATTGGCCGAGCTCTCTCAGGGGGGAGGGATGAGAGGTACTTGCGCTCCCACATTAATCACGGCTTTACAGCCAATCAGGGGCGTCTGTGAGCTCGCACACGCGGAAGGAGCGGCTAGCGCTTTTCTCCGAGTGTGTTACTCCGCCCCTAACGGTGCGTGAGCGAGCAGTTCGAAAAGATGCGGTCGGCTGACGTCACGCGGTTCGGAGGAAACACGGGATAGTCTTCGCCCTCCCGACTGAGTGGTAGCCTTAATGTGGAGCCCCCTAGTGACGGGGAGGAATTGGCCACGACTAAATTAGGGAGAAAATTGGACCCTAAAAAAAAAAAAAGAGATAAAGGGGAGGTTTGATATCGGCCTGTAATTGGAAAGCTGACAGGGGTCAAGGTCAGGTTTTTTGATTAGTGGTTTAATAACTGCTAATTTAAGGGATTTAGGAACATACCCACTGCTGAGTGAACAGTTAATTACTTTTAACAGGGGTTCTGTTATTGCTGGAACTATCTGCTTGAGAAAATGTGTCAGTAACGGATCTAATTCACAGGTTGACGATTTTGAAGAGGAGATGAGTGAAATTAGTTCACTCGCTTCAAGGGGAGTAAAGTATTCTAGGTTCTAATGTGATGTGATTAATTTATCATCTGTATCACTTAAATTGTCTGGTTTTAAAGCCTGAATTTTTTGCCTAATATTTATGATTTTGTTATTGGAAAAAAATGAAATCCTCACTACTGTATGTTGTTGTTGTGGAGATTTCTGCAGTGGTCTTGTTTTTAGTTAATTTAGCTACGGTATTAAATAAAAATCTAGGATTATTTTTGTTATTTTCTATAAGAGTGGAGAGATACATTGACCTAGCAGCACTGAGAGCTCTTCTATAGTTCAGGATGCTCTCCTTCCATGCTATTTGAAATACTAACAATTTAGTTTGATGTCATTTACGTTCTAATTTCCGAGCGGTTTGTTTTAGAGTGCGTGTGTGATTGTTATACCAAGGAGCGAGTTTCTTATCTATAATAATTTTTCTTTTAACTGGAGCTACATTATCTAAGCTATGACGAAGTGTTGACTCTAAATATTCAGTCGCTTGATCGAGTTCTGTGGAGTCAGATGGCGATCCAATCAGAGTTGATAACTCAGGGACATTATCGATAAAGCTCTGTGTGGTATTTGATGTGAATGTACGTTTAAGGCGGTAGTGCGGTGCTGTGCGTACATTATTACTATGAGACACTTTAATCGAGACAAGACAGTGATCTGAGATAACTTCAGACTGTGGAATTGTAATTATGTTTCTTATACTTAATCCGATGGATAATATTAAGTCCTGTGTGTGTGTGTGTGTGTGTGTGTGTGTGTGTGTGTGTGCGCACACAGGTGTAACTAACTGTGGTGTGTGTGCAGGTAAGAACGCAGCGTTCCTGCGGGTTATCCACTGCAGATCTCTCTCTGAGGAATACAGCGTCAAAACTATTAACAAGGATGAGATTAGTGAGTCTTTCTCTCTCACACACTCTCTTTCTCACACACACACACACACACACACACACACACACACACACACACACACACACACACAGGGGCTGTATTTGTTTAAAGTGTTCTTGGTTTTATTGAGCATAAAGTTACACATATCATTTGGACACACTTTCAGTGCAGCACTGTAGAATGTGTGTGTGTGTGTGTGTGTGTGTGTTCTCTTAGCTTCCTGTATGGATAATCCAGACAGCGAGTTGGTTCTGTATCTCATGCTACGTTCTGTGGATCGTTTCTACCAGCAGCACTCCAGATACCCAGGTACCATCAGAACCATCAGAACCAGTAAACCCCGTCAAACCATTACTGCTAAACACCATCAGAAACTAGTGTAGTTATTGTGCATTATTTCTGTAGTGGTGACTGATAGATTAACATGTGTGTGTGTGTGTCAGGTGTGTATAATTACCAGGTGGAGGAGGACATCAGCAGGTTGAAGGTGTGTGTAAACAGTCTGCTGCAGGAGAACTCGCTCAATGTCAACGTTAAAGACGACTACATCCACGAGTTGTGAGTGAACGCCAGCGTGATGTCACTTCCTCCCTACACATCTGTTCTTATTTATTTATATTCTTTATTGACAATGTTACTATTAATATTGGTACAAAGTGTTTGCATGAAGATTTATAAATATATAAATTATACTTATTTCTCATTTAATCTGTTTTTAAATTTGTGTGTGTGTGTTTTAGTTGTCGTTATGGAGCTGCAGAGCCACACACCGTTGCGGCATTACTGGGAGGTGGGTATACACACACACACACACACACACACACAAACACACACACACACCCCCTTTGTGTCTGACGTGTCCTCGTTTACTTTCTACAGGAGCTGCAGCTCAGGAAGCCATCAAACTCATCACACACCAGTTTGTGCCGTTTAATAACACGTTCATCTACAACGCCATGGCTCAGACATCAGCCACCTTCCAGCTCTGAGTTACTGTAAATCTCTGTGTGTGTGTGTGTGTTTTATTCAGCATGGTTAAGTCAGTACTGTGTTCTTAATGTTACTGTTTACCAATAATCACTTCATCAGTAATAAACACTGACTGTAATAAATAATCACTGCTGTGTTTCTCTGATTTCGCGGTTGTGTTTGGTCTGATTAGGGCTCAGAGTATTTTTCTTCTAATGGAATTTGGAAAAAAAATAATTATTACAATTCTAAAGATTGAAATGTAAGTTTGGACTTTGGACTTAATAAAACACCAGCAGATGACATGGCTCTTCAAACCATCACCGCCTGTGGAGACCGCCTGTGGATTCTGAGCCTCTCCTCTCTACAGACTCTGGAGCTTGACCTCCAAATGAAATACATTTCCCTTCATGTGAATAGAGGACTTTAGACTACTGAGCAACGTCCAGTCCATTTTGTCCGTAGCCCAGGTAAGATGCTTCTGATGTCTCTGGTTCAGGAGTGCCTCAAAACTGGGAGCGCAACAGCTGTAGACCGTTTCCTGAAGACGTCTGTGTGTGGTGGCTCTTGATGCTCTGACTCCAGCCTCACGCCACTCCTTGTGAAGCTCTCAGAAGGTCTTAAGACGATTGTCGAGCAAAGCTGATTTAAGACTGAGGTCATCCCTGTTGCTCGTGCCTCTTTACCCTTCCAGTCAACTGGGAACAGTTAGGCCTTTCAGTGATGACCTCCTGTGGCTTACACTCCCTGTGGAGGGGGTCAGTGATTGTTTTCTGGACAACTGTCAAGTCTCCTCCATAGGTTTAATGGGTTAGACAGATACACAGTATTTATACTGTATGAATAGTAAATGACTCAAACTCCAAATTAATTCTCTAATATTCTTGAATAGTCCAATATTTAGAGATTCTGGATTTTATGAGCTGTAAGCTGCAATCGTTGAAATTTAAACAAAAATAAAAAAATGCAGTATATCTGATGACCTAACTAGCCTGAGTTTACTTCGTCTTTAATTTTGAAAGGTTTTTAGGCAACCAGTCTAATAAACATGGCACATTTAATAAAAGGTGGTAACCTCAACATTTCAACACTTTCCTTGTGTGTAAGTTTGACACGTCAGTATTAACTACTGAAATGCAGAGTGTATTCTTTGCTCACCTCAGAGTGCATTATGGGTATTCTTTATCTTAAGTCCATCCTAAGATGTATTTAATATGTCGAGTTTTAAATACTTGTGTAAATAATTCCTTAGCGGTCATGTGCAGTGATGATGTCACAGTTTAATTCAATTCAATTCAGATGTATTTCTGTAGAGCTTTTAACAACAGTCATTGTCTTATTCACTCACTCATTGTCTATGGAGCTTTATCTTGTATTTAGTCATGGGGGCGGAGCCTATCCAAGGAGACTTGGGGCACAAGGTGCGGTACACCCTGGCCAGGGTGCCAATCCATCACACACACACACACACACTATGGCCAATTTGGGAACACCAATTAGCCTAGCCTTCATGTCATTGTACTGTGAGAGGAAACCGGAGTACTTGGAGGAAACCCACCAGAGACGGACAGAACAGGGCCAGGAATCAAACCTGGACCCTGGAGGTGCTAAACATTTAGAAAATGATGGAAGTTTGTATAAAATGTGAATATCTAGACTCAACAGGGAACCCATCCTCATCTGGGTGATAACGGATAGGGATTGATCTGCACTCATACTGTGTGTCAGGAGGCTGAAGGTTCAGTATAACAGTTGATGTTAATTGATGTTAATATGGAGTCCAGGTAGTTACTGAAGGCTCAGGTAGACTTGTAGGAAATTCCAGTCCTGAACTATCGAGCGACCACATGTAGACGAGATCTCCAACCAGAAGCGGGACACCAGGACGGGTCAGACAGGTCCAGAGGGCAGAGGGTGTCTGGAACAAAGTTTAAATGCCGTCAATAAATGTAGTTGTAGTTTAATAGCAGAAGGAAACATTATTACGATTGTAAACGTAAGTGATCACAGCCTTGGTGCCTCCGCGCAGTCATTCCGCTCACACACAGCAGATGGCGCTCTTCTCTACACATTTCCCCTGATGTCCACCCTGAGGAAATAAAAGCCGCCTCATTTCCTCTGCTATCAGCACATTCCAGTGTGGAGTGAATAATTCATAACCGCAGGCTGCTCTTAAATCGATCTGTAGAGTAGAATGATGTGGAGTGTGTATGTGTGTGTGTGTGTGTGTGTGTATGTGTTACTGCTGCTCTGATTTACACACACACACACAGATTAAACACTCATCCTTAGAGCTACAGATTTCTAAATTATTAAAATCACGTGTGTATGAAATCTGATAAATCTGTGCAGGTGTGTGTGACGGTGTGTGTGATGGTGTGGTGAGTGTGTTCATGTTCCTGCAGTGGAAATTTGCCCCGAGCTTTTCTACTCCTGCAACACACACACACACACACACACACACACACACACTCCAGCCAGGCCAGGCCTCGTCTCTGTCCTTCTGTTACAGGATTAAACACAGTAAAGCATCTGTTCAGAGTATTACTCTGGTGTGAATAAGTATTCACCCCCCTCTAGTTCTCCACAGTGTGTCATGTTACAGTTTGAAACTGAACGGAACGTTTTTGAGATTTTACATCAGAAACACTCGACACCAAACATCCCATAATACTGCGGTGGAAGCTGTGATTGTTTAAGTATTCACCCCCTACATTAGCTCAGTTACAGTCAGCAATCACATAAATAGTGGAACTCTGGTGACCTGTGTGTGAGTACACACACACACACACACACATGATCCCTGTATAAATCCGGAGCATGAAGAGCAGGTTCAGGACAAAGTTCTAAAAAAGTTTAATCAGGATTTTATTATAACGATAATCCCAAAGTCTGAACCTCCTGCAGAGCGACATTACATCTGTTATTAAAGGTCACGACCTCGAGATACAGAGGAGACAGACTGAGACACAGCCGAGAGGAGCGGGAGGACATCATTACCAGTCCACACACACACACACACACACCATTAACACGCCACACACACACACACACACACACACACCATTAATACTCCACACACACCATTAACACTCCACACACACACACATTCCAAACCTTCCCACACACACACATACACACACAAAACACAAGTACAGGACAATGTTAGGAATAAAACGATTCCAGTCTGGAGGAGAAGCTTCGCCTTTACAGGACACTAAATCACAGAAGCAGCAGGACCTCAAGACCTCAGGACTTCAGGACTTCAGGACCTCAGCACTTCAGGACCTTAGGACTTCAGGACTTCAGGACTTCAGGATCTCAGGACCTCAGGACTTCAGGACCTCAGAACCACAGGAACTTAGGACTTCAGGATCTCAGGACTTCAGGACCTCAAGACGTCAGGACATCAGGAACACAGGACTTCAGGACTTTAAAACCTCAGGACCACAGGATTTCAGGACTTTAGGACCTCAGGACTTCAGGCCTTCAGGACCTCAGGACCACAGGACCTCAGGACTTCAGGACCTCAGGACCACAGGACCTCAGGACTTCAGGACCTCAGCACTTCAGGACCACAGAACCACAGGAACTCAGGACTTCAAGATCTCAGGACCTCAGGACTTCAGGACCTCAAGACGTCAGGACATCAGGAACACAGGACTTCAGGACCACAGGACCACAGGACTTTAGGACTTCAGGACTTCAGGACTTCAAAACCTCAGGACCACAGGATTTCAGGACTTTAAGACCACAGGACTTCAGGACTTCAGAACCTCAGGACCACAGGACTTTAGGACCTCAGGACCTCAGGACCACAGGACCTCAGGATCTCAGGACCTCAGCATTTCAGGATCTCAGGATCTCAGGACTTCAGGACCACAGGACTTCAGGACCTCAGGACCTCAGGACTTCAGGACCACAGGACCAAAGGACCTCATGACTTCAGGATCACAGGACCTCAGGACCACAGGACTTTAGGACCTTAGCACTTCAGGACTTCGGGACCTCAGCACTTCAGGACCTTAAGACCTCAGGACGTCAGGATTTCAGGACCTCAGGACCTCAGGACTTCACTGGAGAGGTTCCGCACCAGGAACCTGAGTGTTTCAGAACGACCCAGACAAAACCCTGACCTCAGTCTGACTCTGGATCTTTAAAATCTCTCCATCCAGTCTGACATCTCTAATAATTTTACCAAGAATAATAACGATAAACTTTGATGAAGTAACTCAAGATCCAGCTATGATCAGCTTTGCACAACCAACTCCAGACGGCTGATGACGTCACACGTGACAAACACCGACTCTGACTGTGGCGTGCTGAACGCTGCTCCTGCAGCAGTGTGTATAAATACTCTGAGAACTGTGACATCTTCTCCATATACGGACTTTAAGGCTTCCTTCATGTTTATGTGATTCACTCTCCAGAGACAGAGTTTAGGAGCCAGTGTGTAAACCTCCAGGACCGCGAGGAAGGACGAGAAATGAAGGAGGAAAGCTAAAAGGATAATAAATGCAGCTCTGGGTGTCTCTGTGTGGTCCTCGTCTCTGAGGATGTGGGACAGATGCCCATGCTGAATCACGGCTGTGTGAGTGTAAATCAGAATGCTGAAGGACATCAGGGTTAAAAACACGCCGTGAATCACAGGCTGTAAAATGAAATGAAATAAATTGAAATGAGAGTCCTTGAGAAAGTCGAGATCCATCCAATTAATGCCTAAAGGACGAGAAGCAACAGCAGGCTGATGTTTTAATCCCGGGTCAAACTAAGGTTATTGATCAGATGTGAAGACTTAAGGAGGACATGGACGGTCAGTGTACTGGGTGCCAATTAGTAATGCTGTGACGCTAACGTAGCTAATGAGTCTCGTCTGCTAACGAATCACGCCTTCTGTGTTTATGTTCTCTAACAAATTCTGTGATCTTCAGGAACATGTGAATTTACTGTATGTTGAGATCACATGACACTTGATGATGATGATGATGAGTGTGAAGTTTGTTCTATTTGTAAGTGTATAATATATTAATATTTAGAGTGAAATCTCTGCATGCTTTTGCACGTTGAGAGCTGAAGTGTTGACGTCCATATTATTTACTGACTGGTTCTCAGCACCACAACACCAACACTCCTGTGTGTTTATTAATTAGGGCAGTGGAGTGGGATTTGGTTTGTTGCTGCTCTTCCACACACTGAGTCTCAGAGTTGATCATAAACAGTCCCCAGTTTAATATTTAATTTTCAAGGGGAAAATATTTCCCTCTCACCTAAGGAGCTGTGCACGTGTGACGTGTGTACTCTGTGTTCACGTGTCCTGAGGATCTGGTCTCCTGCCATTCAGCAGCTCTTTATAAACACCAGACCGTGCCAGAGTGAGTGCGCCATGCCCTCGACAGTGCCACTTATTCAGGAGGAACAGATCTCCTCACTCCGACTTCGACAGAGCAGAATCACATTGACTAAAAATGGCTTTTTAACACTTTTAAAGCTTTAAAACAGATCAGGGCTTCAGCTGTGTGATGTGATGATATCTGATCCGGCCATGTCACCATAAAACATCTGCATGTGAATCATGTAGCAAACATCAGTGTATCCCAGCGTAGCTACTGAAGAGGAGAATTATTTAACAGACGGTCTGTAAGTGAGGGCAGGTCACTGTGGTGCGGCCGGTGATCGGGGTCAGGGAGGGATTTTCTACATCACACGTTCTCAAGTGACATGATGCCTGCGCTTTGTGGGGTTAAAGGTCACAAGAGATTCTCAAAAGAGAACTAAAGGTAGTTGCTAGAATGCCAGAAACCGCGCAGAAAATCCAGAAAATCCAAGCAGGAGATAAGGCTAGCTAACTATGAGGTTCTTGCAGGTGTAAAAACATACAGTAAGTACAGTAGATACCCTGCTGAGTAACTGAATGACTTCTCTACAGTAAGTAAACCACCATAATGCTCACATCCAGAGGCATCGCAGCCATATTTGTTACTCAGTTAATCCAATTACTGAGCAACAGATCCCCAGACAGGACAATTTAAGGAACGCTCCTCAACCTGGAGAAAACCGCGCAGTCCCTGTGGAGCGCCGCGGTACTGAGGACAGACTGCTAACCGGGACATCAGGTCCTTCCGTACCTTTATCTGGTTTATTGTTTTACTGGAGTAGGAGGACGTCTGGAGGGTGAGGTGACTGCTTATATCAGCTGCCTCTAATAGCACACACACACACACACACACAGACAGACAGACACACACACACACACACACACACACAGACAGCCACCATTTTCTTTCCCCCTACCAACAGAGATGTTGTGCTGATGATGGTGTTGGCCAAGATCCAGCTTTGCGTGTGTGTGTGTGTGTGTGTGTGTGTGTGTTATTTTGTGTGTCCTGCTGTGTTTTATTGAACATGGCGTCTCCTTGCAGTTCATTTAAGTTGTAGAGGGAGTACAGAGAGAGAAAAACTCAACCCTAAACACGCCGAGCAAATAATAATACTAATAATAATAATAATAATAATAATAATAGTAATAATAATAATAATAGTAATAATAATAATAATAATAATAATAATAATAATAGTAATGATAACTAGAGACAGTTCCTGGACACATCGTCAGTCAGGACCGGCTGCACAGGGAGTTCATCACAGTGATGGAGGACGGTACAGGAGAGAGTGGAGGGGAAACTGTGATTTAATTTAATATTAGTGGCAGCGAGTCTGTCCAAGTGAAACTGGAGGGAACTTACAGAGATAAAGATCATTTTAAAGAAAATAATAAAACGTGGCAGGAGAGACATGTGTAGTGAGACAGAGATAGAGAGAGAAGAAGAGGAGAGATGGCAGTTAGGTCTGGTCACAGTCACACAATGTATAATGTGAATGTATATTAACTGTAGAGTGCAAGCAGAGACTCCGGCAGGACTAACTATGACAGCATAACTAAAAGGGAGAGCCAGAAGGAAACACAAACATGAGGGGGAACTGAGATGTAAAGCAACCAATCACCTCACCGTCAACAAACCTGAGTGATCAATGAGAGTGAGGAAGACAGCATCCAAACATACCAGTTCACCATAATACTCTACGTCCATGAGTCCCCCAGATCTGCTCCTTTACCTAAGGCTAATCTATTTATAAAAATGCTTGGCTAAATAAATAGGTTTTTAGCCTGGACTTAAACACTGAGACTGTGTCTGAGTCCCGAACACTATTTGGAAGACTATTCCATAACTTTGGGGCTTTGTAAGAAAAAGCTCTGCCCCCTGCTGTATTTTTAATAATATGCGGTACTGATAAAAAAAAAAAAAGTGAAATTTCACAGGGAGCCAATGGAGTGAAGATAAGATAGGGGTGATGTGCTCATATCTTCTGGTTCTAGTGAGGACTCTCGCTGCTGCATTCTGGACTAGCTGAAGCTTATTTATGCATCTAGCTGAACAACCAGACAGTAAGGCGTTACAATAGTCCAACCTAGAGGTGATAAAAGCATGAACTAGTTTTTCTGCATCGTTTAGCGACGATATTGTCCTATCCTGGCAAACTCCTCATTACTCCTAAACTGTGTGTTTTGTGTTGAGGTTGACGTGGTTCCGTAACGCTCAGGAGACCCGAATGGAAGCTTCACAGCCGTAGTATCACCCTACTGGAACAGACAAAACTACTCATGTCATTTAGTGTACAGTAAAAACAACACATCATATGTTTTCTCCATTATGTCATCCATCCAAGAAATAAACGTAAAGTTGCGTCTTTACATCTGACTGACAAAAACTGACACTGGAGACTCCTTCCACTAGTGTTACATAACACATTTCCCTCTAAAGAAAACTTCACATCAATGATTACAATAGTTTTATCTGTGCACTGTACATGTCTCTGTCTATGAGCTGTTACTATAGAAACCATAATGCATTAATATAAACCTGCATCATTATCAGGGCTGCTGTTAAAGAGAATTAATCACCACCTTCTGACCAATCAGAGTGCAGGACTCTGCAGCACCGTGGTGTAAATGAGGTTTAGCCCTGAGCCGTAAAGCATGGTGTGTGTGTGTGTGTGTGTGTGTGTGTGAACCAGTCATGGGATTTAAACAGAATTCACCTTCTGCACTTTGTGTGGTTAAAGAATAACATTGTGGACACACACACACACACACACACACACACACGTGATAACATTTTTGTCATTCAAGTTACATAATCCGAGTGTGTACATTTGTGTGTGTGTGTGTGTGTGTGTGTGTGTGTGTGACATGCAGTTAACTAGTTTTCTTTGCTGTGTCCTAAACCTTCCTCTCTACACTGATTAAGAGCTCTGCTAGTTTCACAGAAACGCGTCCATGCTAACATGCCAACACTCCCTGTTGCACAATGCTAATCTCGCTAATCCGGCTATTTGGCCGTTTTGAACACTTGCGTACATGATTTACACACACGCTCAGATTCTTTGGGTTGTTACTTTAAATAGTATATAGATTAGCCCCGTGTAGGAACAGCATGAGAATGAAATGAAGCGTTACATACCGCCGGAATCCTGTGATTAGAAACAAACCTCCATAACGCTCAAGTCTGTCATACAGTATTGTAGTTACGATAAATTTGATCTCTAATCAGCTCCATAATCATCACAATACAGTTAAAAATCCAGATTGTAAATCAGGGACGAGTTTAACACCAGTCTCAGCCCTGAGGGTCAGAGGTCAACTTCTCTACAGGTCAGGCCCTCACCCCGCTGTGTGTCCCAGGAAAACATACACAGGTGTCCTGGGGTAGGGTTCGGTACACTCAGGGGTGTGTGTGTGTGTGTGTGTAGGAACTCCACAGTGAGCTGCGGATGAGGAGAGAGTGACATGCTGAATTTCTCAGGTATGTGGCGTGAACTGCTGCGTGACCTTCTGACTCACACACACTCACACACACACACACACACACACACACACACACACAGAAGTCAGACAGAGGGGAATGTGAGACAGTTATGAGTGGTTGGTTGTGTCACGTTGTGTTTATGTGTGTAGATGATGGAATGCTGTGTGTGTGTGTGTGTGTGTGTGTGTGCACATGTACATGTTTACACTGTAATGACACTTTGCCTTTGGGCTGTTTGTCCTCAATCATCTTATCACATTACATTATCATACACAAACATTGCACTGATTAGCATTAGCATGGATGTTATTAGTGTCCCATTTGAAACACTCCTTCTGTTCACACACACACACACACACACAGTGTGTGTGGATCACCAGGCTGCGTTCAGGAACATGTTTGGTGAATGATGTCATCTACAAGGGGAACAAACTGCTCTGCTCTGGTTAGTTATTGCTCTGTGTGTGTGTGTGTGTGTGTGTGTGTGACGTAGGTGTTCTCACACACTTCCTGTCCTCCTCTCAGTCATACATAAGTTGAGGGTTAAAGAACCTACATATGAGGCATACAGACACACAGTCTCTTTGTGTGTGTGTGTGTGTGTGTGTGTGTGTGTGTGTGTGAGATCTAGCTGAAGCTGCTCAGTCCTTTTGAGAGGTTTAATGGAAGAGCCGCTGAATGCGATAAAGAGAAGAAAGAGAGAGGGAGTGATCGAAGGAGTGAGACAGCTGAGCCACTACAGACACCGCAGTGTGACGAGGGACCGAGGACTGCAGCTGCACACACACACACACACACACACACACACACCCTGTGTACAAGTGAGGGTACTGATGGGTGAGAGGCACAGGGATAGAAATTTGTATAGGAATATACAGTGTGTGTGTGTGTGTGTGTGTGTGTGTGTGTGAAGGCAGTAAGTAACTTCATCCTCCTGCACCCTTCGGAACATTCCTTTTATAAATCAGAAGCATGGTGTGTTTTTAAAAGAAACTCGAGAGCTTTGTATGTGTGTGTGTGTGTGTGTGTGTGTGTGTGTACATGGGCTTTGGTAAGTTCTCATGTCCTTATAAACACAGTAATAATCATTCTAAGAATCTTTTAACGAGTTACATTAGTGTTTGTTAACGAACAGCCCTCGATACATAGTGTCTGATTATAATCAGAGTAGCCTCTGTGTGTGTGTGTGTGTGTGTGCGCTCCCTCGAAACCCCTCCAAAGCAGCGTGAACTGGTCTGTCCTAAAGCTGTGGTTTCACCTCTGACTGTTACACAGCACTGGCACTGGAGACTCCTTCCACTCATGTCACACAAACACCAGATTAATAACTACAGACATGTTAATGAAAGGCTTTAGAGCCAAAACACATCAGACGGAACATAAGAGTAGAAATCTGCACTGCTGTGAGAGCTTCTGTTCTGGAGAATTAATCAACACCTTCTGACCAATCAGAGCGCAGGACTGGAATATTCTCTTTTAAGATACGACCTCATGATTGAGACTGTACTCATCAGGTTCTGCTTCTCAATTCTTCTGCAGTAAAACAAGAGCCGTTCATTCTGGGGTTTTTTTTCTGCCCCCTTGTGGACAGGAGTTTATTTCAAATACATAATTAAATAGAAGAGAAACAAGCAGTAGACCAGTTTAGTCTCAGGCACTCTCTCAGGAACATTAGAAAGAAGTGAAATTAAAGGTCCAACTTTAACAAAGTATTTTTGTTTGTTTTATTTTCTAACATAAGCCAAGGTTAAAATGAACATTCCTCACAGTTTCAGCTCTAAAAGCTCAAAACGAACAACTTCATAACTTCGTTACGTGGATAAGAAAAGGATATGTGAAAGTCTACGTTTGATTATGTATATTTAAATGCTAATCCAATAACCACTTTCATTTTCAGCAAAACTCACAAGCAAACACACAAATTTCCCTTTTTTTTCGTGGTCAATGTCCAGTGTGGCTTTTTTTTTAAACCAGCGTTCACATTTTTCCTGGTTGTTATATTTAACCAGCGCAGGCAGTTAAAGCTCACCGGTGCCAAACACAACATGGCAAATTACATTCCTACTTCTTTTCTTTTTCATCCTTCATCTCTTTTTTCCCCTCTATAATTCACTCTGTTCTTCATCTCATGTTCTTCAGTGGTTGTAACCATAAACTCCCTGCACCTGAGTCACTGTGAAGGCAGTCTGGACGTTTATATTTCAGGAAGTCAGTGTCGTTGGAGGACTTTATTGTTTTTCTTCATGATGAATTTCACATGTGAAGGATTTTTTTTCATGCCGTGTCTACAGCCTGGCTCACTGCCGCACTGAGACACTCCACCGTATCTCCAATGTCATCCGGCATGTTTAAGTCCTTTTTCAGTTCACAGTTAGGTTCCTGTTCAGCCACTATGCCATTCACACACTCTTTTCCATGAAGATCGGCTACTGGGCCATCTACTGGATCATCTACCACCACCTGCTCCTGACACACTCCATTTTCTTTAGCTACAACAGGTGAAGATTCTTCTGTTGATCCAGCACTTTCACATTCTCCATTTTCCAGCTTCTCCTCTATAACCTTGCATGGTTCTGCAGGTACGATCTCATTGGCCGAGGTGGATTCTGAAATGACAATCGCAGGAACGGGTTCCTCTCCATCTGCAACAGGTTCAGTTTTAATTCCTGGTTCTGGAGGAGAAGGTATTACTGCAACTGGTTCAGACTCAGGAAGAGATTCAGAAACCTCTGATTTTGCTTCTTCCAAAGCCTCTGAAGGTTCTGTGATCTCAGCTGATACTTGTGTAACTTCTATGGCATTTAAAACCTTCTCTACAGCTTCTTGCACTACTTCATCAGGTGCAAGCTCCACTTGAGCAGATTCAGGTTCTTCAGGTGTGATGACAGGCTCATGAGTTGCAATTTCAACCTGCTCTGTGGCAGCTACAGGCTCGTCTTCTGGTGCAATTTCAACCTGCTCTGGGCCGGCTACAGACTCTTCTGGTATAATTTCAACTTGCTCTGTAGCAGCTACAGGCTCATCTTCTGGTGTAATTTTAACCTGCTCTGGGGCAGCTACAGGCTCTTCTGGTGTAATTTCATTTTGCTCTGTAGCAGCTACAGGCATGTCTTCTGGTGCAATTTCAACCTGCTCTGGGGCAACTACAGACTCTTCCGGTGTAATTTCAACTTGCTCTGTAGCAGCTACAGGCTCTAATGGGCAAACAGTTATTTCCTCAATAGCTACTTGTTGTGGTGGATCTGTAGATTCTTCTGGAGCACTTACAAGCACTTCAGCGACCACTATACTCTCCTCTGGTGCAGGTAATTGTTCCTGTGAGGTAGGAACAGCCTCTACTGGGGCAGTTAGGGATTCATCAGAAACAGATTCAGCCTCTACTGGGGCTGAAGCAACCTCTGGTGTAGCTGGTGATTCCTCTGGTGAAACAGCTTGTTTGTGTGTGGTGGGTTCCTCTGGGACAGGCTCCTGTGACGCACAATCAGCTTCTACAGGTGCTAAAGGTTCTTCTGGCGCAGCTGCTGGCTCATTGATTGCAGCTTCGGCCACTACTGGGGCAGAAACAGTCTCATCTTGGACAGCTAATGGTTCCTCTGGTGCAGCTGTAGGCTCCACTAGGGCAGCAACAGTCTCTCCTGGGGTAGTTGCAGGTTCCTCAAGAGCAGCAACAGACTGTGTTGGTGCAGGAACAGCTTCGGCTGGAGATAGTGGCTCCTCTGGCTTATCCGTGGGAGTTGCAGCCTCCACTGGGACAACAACAGCCTCTTCAGGTACAAATTGTGATTTCTCTACAGCCTGCACTGGTGCAGCAACAGATGCATTTGGTGCTGATCCTTCTGAGACAGGTGCAGGTTGCTCTGGGACAACTATTGCTTCTTCAAAGGCAGGTGCAGATTCCACGGAAGCAGCTATTTTTTCTTCTAAGGCTGGTTCTGGTTCCACAGGGGCAGCCACTGGCTCTTCAGATACAGGTGTAGGTTTTACAGGGGCAATTGTTGGTTCTTCAGAAGTAGGAGCAGGTTCCACAGGAGTAGTTAGTGGTTCTTCAGAGACTGGTGCAGATTCCACAGGGGTAACTAGTGCTTGTTCAGAGACTGATGCAGATTCCACAGGGGTAGCTAGTGGTTCTTCAGATGTAGGAGCAGATTCCACAGGGGCAGCTAGTGGTTTTTTTGAGGCAGATGCAGTTTCCAATGGCGTAACTGCTGTTGTATCTGAGGCAGGTGTGGGTTCCTCTGGAGCAGCTGCCGATTCTGGGGCAGGTTCATGTTTCGTTGAGCCAGGTGCAGGTTCCACAGGGGCAGCTACTTGTGTTTCTAAAGCAGGTGTAGATTCCTCTGAGACAGTTGTAGGTTCCTCTGGAGTCACTGCTGTCTTTTCTGAGGCTGGTGTAAGCTCCTCTGGGGCAGAAGCTAGTTTCTGTGGAGCCGCTTTCACAGTGGCAACAGCAGCTTCCACAGGCTTTCCCTTTGCTTCTTCATTGTCTGGTGATGCAGCCTGCTCAGTTGGAGCTTCTGATGGAGGTTCAGGAGGAGCTGCAGCACTTTGGGCCACTTGTTCTGCTTTTACCTCTGCAGCTACACCCTGGCTCGCTTCAGCTTTCTGCTCTGTTGAAGCTGTAACTACCACAGCATTCTCCTCCTTTTTCTCTTTAGGGTCACTGACGTCATATCCCTTCTTCTTTTTGCTCAGCTTACCTCCCATAATGCGACCTGCAAAAATCAC
Organism: Clarias gariepinus; assembly: GCF_024256425.1. Taxonomy (NCBI): domain Eukaryota; kingdom Metazoa; phylum Chordata; class Actinopteri; order Siluriformes; family Clariidae; genus Clarias; species Clarias gariepinus. The sequence continues at coordinate 475,085 of NC_071102.1, forward strand.
AAACATTGATTTTTAGTAAGTAAATCAGTGGATCAGTATTTCATCCACATATACACCGACTAACAGTGTGGACGTGGACTTGGCTTCAAGTCATAAGGGTTGTCCTGAGTCTCCGAGGGTTTATATACAGATCAGACTGACAGGTTTAAAACACTACAAGGGACATCATGGTAATGAACATTTTGTGTCACTTCATATTAAAGGGTAAATCAGACAAATTAAATTGATATTTCTTCAGTTTAGGACAAATTATTTTTACCCTGTAATAAAGGAGGAGGCGTTTATATGTAATGAAGCTCATACACTGCAGGGGCTGAGCTGGATTACATGCAAATTTAGAACACACTATACTTATGAGACGGCCTTTCATTAATTAAGTCATCATTTTTTGGTCCCTAAATTTTGCCTTTTGTAGAGTTTTTTGGGCGTGGTTAAATGTAAGTGTGATTTCTTTTATTTGGTTGTAACATAAGTTTATGGCGTTAACATATGTGTGTGAGTTCGAAAAAAAACATGTGTTTTTGTGTTAATGTGGCAGGATTGTAAGAGTGGATTTGAGCAAAAAAACAACAGACACAAATGAGAGATAAATCTGATAAATGAAGCTTGATTTCTTGATTTCACTAAAGCTTTATAGACTCTCTCATTGCTAAAGTGTTGACCTGCTACACACAAAGGAGATTTAAAGGGTCAACATGAGTCACATGTGCGGTCTTATCAGCTTTGTAACCAATTTATCCTGCTTTGAATGGTGTGTATAGATAAAGTTGGTGGTTAAATAGAACAAAACTTATTTTTATGGAAAAAAAGAAAGGGTTTAAGATTGCAGGGCACTCTGGGTAAGTTGTGCCCTTGGAATCATTCTAAAAGACTTTTCTTGAACTAATACAATAATAAGAGTAAATGCAGATTTGACCCAGGAGAAATGCTGAGGGCAATTCATCAAGGGTGCATTAAAACCGTGACTGAAGTACGGAATTAATTAACCATGATGGAAGTGAAAACTGATAAAAGCGTGCACTGTGTGCGGGTGCCAGCTTCCCCTGCACTGTGTCGCCTTTTAAAGGGCATTCACTTTATTCACCACGGCTAACTCTGCCAAAAGGAGGACGTTTGAATGCAGTCCAAAAGCTGCGGGAGACGAGGACGAATGAAAGACAAATGGCTGCTGGATGGAAACTTCACATGGCTCTCTGGAATGTTGAGTAAGTCGTACACCGACGAGCTGCCCGGCTCCTCACTCATTCCCTACTTCCAGCATTTACATTTAATGTTAGAGTTCTTTGGCGTCTCTCTCATGAGACTCAAACTGGATGATAAAGAAGTTTAGAATTTAACCTCGGTGTCGTGGGAAAACACAAGCTGCAGTGGGAGAAACACAAACAGAAAAATGATCTGCTCGTACGGACGGGCTGAACATGCAGCGATCCTGCTGCGTCCCACTCGAGTGCTGTAGTGCTGCTGTTAGTGCGTAAGAGTCGAGCTGATAGGAGCCGAGCCGCATTCATGGTGTAGGGAGACGATAAGGGTGGAGAAAACGACTGATTAGATAACACACAACTGTACACAGTCACTCTGCCATACATCACACGAAACACACAATCCTGGAATGATTTCATTGGATTATTGAATTTGCTTGTGCTTTATGCATATCTTGTCTGAAACAAACACATGAGAACACTGCATTCTTTTAAAACCTTGTGCTCACATCATGCACGATAATCCTATAAAAAGAGCTTCTCGAGTCCAGTGTATGAACATGAACATGCGTACATTAGGGTGGCATGATGTCTGCAGCAGCGTGGCTCAAAGTGCTGCTGTGTTGCTGCATGCATTAGAGGATGCGCAGTCATGCGCCAGCATAATGCAAAATCGATCCAACTGCTGAGCTCGGCAGTGTGTGCTGTGTTTTATTACAGCGCAGGACTCTCAGGGACAATTACGATTCTAATCTCAGTGACTCCTTTAACTGAGTGAGTGTATCATGCAAAAAACAGCCAGGAATCCATGTTTAATTGTGTAGGTCAGTAAATTATTTAGGGATTTATAAATATTTACAGAGAAATAAAGAAAAAGATTAGATTTGAGCCACTGTATCACACTCACACGGCGATGCTACAATAAGAAACATTTAACAAGTCGGCTCTTTATGGAAGGAATGAAGCTAAACTTAAACGGGACTTATTTATGTGGCCGGATCAAATAAATGACTTACAGACATAAAAACTCCTACATGAATGTGTGTCATGTTCAGTTAACTCCAGCAGGATTATCCTAACCGAGCTGTCCTGATTCAGGAGATATTTCATTTATTTAATTCCATGTAACATCATTTTGTATTTTTTCTACTATAAGACCACCATGAGACTGCTGTACTTTTACACTGTGTTGACACACACACACACACACACACACTATTACAACACCTGGCTTTTTTTTCCAGCTCTTTCCGCCTGAAATGACCTGTGTGTGGTGTATAAATAACGCTGTGTGTTTAATCAGTAGTGGACGTTTACGACAGCGGATTGTTAGCCAACAGGAAAACTTCAGCTCAAGGTCGAAATAAATGAAGTGGACTCGGTCCAGAGTTCCATTACTGTTGCTATTCATCAAGACACATCCGGGTTATAACGCTGCTAGCTAACTGTTGATGCTAACTCACGAATGGCGCAGTTTCGCTTACAAATTTACTTCTTACAGGAATTTTGAATAAATTGTGCTAAAAAATATGAGACGATAAAAAGAAAATGTTATGACCCAGATGAGGATGGGTTCCCTGGTGAGTCTGGTTCCTCTCAAGGTTCCTCTCAAGGTTTCTCAGGGAGTTTTTCCCTCAGCACCGTCACCCTCGACTTGTTCATCAGGGACGATCTGATCATTCTGATCCACACACACTCACATCTCATACACACTTAAATAATTCTATTGATTGTGTAAAGCTGCTTTGCGACAGTGACATAGTGGAAGTAAAACAGAACTGAATTGAAAAACAAAGACACAAACTAACCTGGGTTTATTAATATTAAGATTAATAATTTTTTTTTAATTTAAATTTGGTTTCTACACTTCATTATTATTAATGTAATATTTTACATTTAACACTTTGCAAAAATTACCCGAGCTGATTTCTGTGATTTGACGTTTAGATATAAAGATGATTAGGATTACTAGACCTTTGTTAGCTAGCATTTAGCTCATTGTTCATGCTAACACCTAGCTTTAGCTCATTCAAGTACATGAATTTCATGAGAATTTTTTTTTTATAGATAAAATTCATTCATTAATGAGCGGGAATATAAAAATCGATTGCTGCAAAAAAAAAAAAAAAAGAGGCTGAAGGCGTTGCCATGGCGACTCATACCGAGGCGTTTCCTCGGCAACGCGAATTCCGTGAACTCTCGCGAGAATAGGACATGAAAGCCGTGAACGCGCGCGGCAGCTGGTGGAGCGTGCACGAGCTTCAACAATTAACTTTAAAATGACAGCGCACGCGAGAATCATTAACCAAATTACACTTTATTAAACACACACGTGGAAATGTTCATGTTTAATAAGGTCACGTGAGGGTGGAGTTTAATGTGATAAAAGAAAGAAGAAGAAGAAAAAAAGGCCTGAAAGCTGTGTGTGTGTGTGTGTGTGTGTGTCTAAGAGATCTGTATTAGAACTGATTATCCTAAGTATTAGAGACAGAACCCCGAGCTGCAGAACCCCGAGCTGCAGAACCCCGAGCTGCAGAACCCCGGCTCTCCCCAGCAGGACGGCAGGCCCTCTCCTCCGCTCCTCCTCCATCTCACACAAAGACTCACTGCAGACCCACAATACACTGCTTCAGATCCAATTCACACTCATGGGTGCGAGTGTGTGTGTGTGAGAGTGTGTGAGTGTGTGTGAGTGTGGAGTGCAGACTGGAATTGGACAGAGCTGTAGAGAACAAAGAGCCGGCACTCTGATCTCTCTCTCTCTGTCTCTCTCTCTGTCTCTTTCTGTCTCTCTCTCTGTCTCTGCTCTTATTCACTAAACCTGTAGTGTGTGTGTGTAAGATTCGACCCACCTGTCTGTCAGACCCTCAATAATCCAAAAGAGTGAAGAAGATGATGAAGACGATGATGAAGCCGCTCTCTCTCTCTCTCTCTGCGCCTCGTCCTCTTAAAGCCTCACCGCCGTCTCACACATGTGGCAGTGCTGACCCACCCCCTGCTGCACCCTCCTACATCCCTCCTTCCTTAAACCCTCCCCCTCGCACCCTAAACCCTCCCCCTCACTTCTACACCCTCCCCCCTTACACCCTTTACCCCCCCCCCCGTGCTCCCTACACCCTCCCCCTCACACTCCCCCCACCCTCGCACCCTAAAACCCCCCTCTCTCCCTACATTATGCCCATTTTGCTGCTCCTAAGTCCCAAACCTATATTTATCTAACCTTTCACCCTGTAGAGCCTCTATCTGGATAGACAGATAAAGAGCAAGAGAAAAAGAGAGAGATGAAGAATAAGGGAGTGAAAAAAGAAAAAGGCAAGCAAAGATAGAAATAATGCAATCAAGAAACAAAAAAAAATCTTGAGCAAAGACGTCCTACTGGTTTTTCAGTTCGTGCATGTAGCACTTTTCACTTAGCAAACTAGGAACACGGATCTGTCTAAACACATAACAGATCACTGAATGTAATGTGTACGCAAACACACATAAACACCCACACACACATTTTATACAGAATTTTTTTTTAATGAAAAATGTAGACAAAGCAGTTTATATAAACATTTTATTATATGTGTATTAGTTATCTAATTTACTTATTCACACTGTATCATTAATAATAATAATAATAATAATATGATAATTATAGACAGTTCTGAGAGTAAAAACTCCCTTTATTTCTCTATATAATCCCCTGATACACTCATGCACTTCCCTGCACGCAGTGTCCCTCCAGTGCTTGGACACCATCAAGGGTTCCTCAGTACGCTGGAGACATGATCAAACCGCCTGTCTGATTCACGTGTGAAGGGCCGGCCTCCCTACGGGCGATACTACCTCCGGGACGTGGCGATAACTTCCAGCTGAATTCCTACAATGTGTAAGTGGTGTTGGTCACTGAGTGTGTGGACAGATCACACACACAGATGTGTCTCGTCCACAAGTTGGGGACGTTGATTTTTAAGGATCAGGCGTTTCACTCAGGAATGTTCACAGAAACGACTGCACTGGGCTCCGGGATCGTCATTCGGGTGTATATATATAAGGTGGGCAGCACAGTGGCATAGTGGTTACACTCTGGCCTTGCACCTTCAGCGTCTGGGCTCGATTCCCACCTCATGTTGCCTGATGGGTTTCTCCGGGTTTTCCGGTTTCCTCCTACAGTCCTACAGACATGCTGATTAAGGTAATGAGTGTTTCTAATTGCCCGTAATGTCTGAAAGAGAGTGTGTGTTTGTGTAGCTGTGTGTGTGTGTGCAGTGCGATGGTTGGTCTCTCTGGTACACAACGTCTCCCGGGATAGGCTCCGCCCCCAGCAACGATGAATGAGATTTAAAGCTTATCATATGTGATGCACATTAAAGCTGTTTAAAAATGAAACCGGGGGAAATCATGTCAGATCCTGAGACACTTTTGAAACTGCGACCAACAGCATTAATGTAAAAAGATAAATGTGTTAAGGGAAGAAGAACAATAAGTAAATGCACCCCTTACTGTAACTGATAAAGCAGTAAAGTTTTTGTTTGTACAGAACTCAGTGTCTGTGGGTTTTAGGATTTAGACCTGAGCACTGGCATCCAGAATGTGCACACAAGACATTCACACACACACACACACACACACACACACACACACACACATATATATATATACACACAAACACACAGAAGAGAAAGGTAAGACATTAGTGTTAATATTGCTAACGCAGTGTGACACCAGCATGTGATTCGACTGTCTGGTGTTAATGGACAACACACACATTCTAAAGCGTGTGTGTGTGTGTGTTTGTGTGAATGTCTTGTGTGCATACACATGTCAATAAATAAGGGTGTGTTTCACCAAAAACACAATTTCCATGAATGTAATTTATATTTATGTTAGAATGCTTGTGTATCAAAACACTTATATATTAAAGTGAATTTCCTCCATAAAAATAATTGAAACTATGATGATTCGTTCCACAACCCAAAAATATTCATATAAAAGTAATTAATACAAAATATGAAGTTAAAATAAAACAAATAAACCTGTATTTTACCTTCGAAAAGAATCATGGCTGCAGTGAGACGGAGGGGGGGGGGTTTACTGCGTAGGACAACTTTTACACACACGCTAACAGCATCACGGCTCTCTGACGGCAAACTGGAATATTTCTCTTTTTGTGTGACTTTAACAGGAGCGGCTCTGATGACTCGCTTTTGGATTTGGAGGAAACGTGACGTCGTGACATTAAACAGAGTCATCGTTCGCACTGTTAAGCCCTTCCAGGAGGACGATGTTACAGTACAGTTACTATAGAACAGTACACACTGTACACACTATACACACACACACACACACACACACGCACACACATAGAGAAACAATAAAATGATTTGTACACTAACCTTTTCTTTATGGAGCGGGGAGTATAAGGGGCGTGGCTTGTAGGTTTCTGAGGAGGTGTTTGTGTAACATTAGTGTAAGGAGTCTCCAGTGTCAAACCTCTATAACGACGCTGTTATACACCGGTTACTGTGCTGGGGTGTGGCGCGCAAATGACACACACACACACACACACACACATGGATCAATAATCAATAAGTCACAGCTGTCATCACCAATACACTTTCAGTGTGTGTTAGAGTTCAAATCATTCTCTCTGACAGAAGACATTTTACTCTCCTCTCTTATTATTATTATTATTATTATTATTATTATAAAAACCATGTAACCATCTAAATAATGAAAGGTGTGTGTGTGTGTGTGTGTGTCTGTCTGTGCCAAAGAGAGAGAGCGAGAGAGAGAGAGAGAGGGGAATCTAATTGCTAATACCCATAGCTCCCTCTGGTGGTGAAAAACAAAGTGTCACTTTTATACATCATCACTCCTGCAGCAGCATCATAAGTTTTTATTGAATTTCAGCAGGAAGTCTCATCATCCTTTAGGGTGTGAGATTAAGGCACTTTGTATTATTCTCAGACAACACTGGAGTGTGTGTGTGTGTGTGTGTGTGTGTGTGGTACAGTGTAGCATCACACACATCACACACCACCTAATAAACACCATATGGCCCACTGGCTCACACTGCCCCGCCCACTGCTGCCCCAGCTGTCCCTCCCCGAGTGTGTGTGTGTGTGTGTTACTATTATCACAGTGGGGGTGTTTATTTTCAGACTCTCAACAAACTTTCATATGAAATAAGAAATAGAAATAAATAACTGTGATGTAGAAAGACAGTTAT
>NC_071102.1:487500-530000 GCF_024256425.1 Clarias gariepinus
GAGAAGGTGTGTGTGTGTGTCACGTGTTATTCTGATTGACTGATTATTTCTGTTATTAGTGTGATATTACGGTCCTTATTAAGGCAGCTGTAGTGTAATTACACATTGTGGTGTCACGTGACTGTAATATGGGTTCAGATGTGACTGATGTTATTTACTGTATATAAATACACACTGAGTCTTAACTCCTGATTTATTTAGTGATCTCTCTCTCTCTCTCTCTCTCTCTCTCTCTCTCTCTCTCTGTGTTTAGTGGTGAGGGCGTTTCAGGAGTACGCAGAGCCCGAGGACACGACTCCTTCCTCCCCTCAGAGACGGAGCGCTCCTGCATTGGGTGACGATGAGTCGGTGGTGCTGCCGCTGGGGGAAAACGTCCTCACACACAACCTGGGAATCCCCGTGCTCGTCGTCTGTGCTAAGGTACGGATCATACACTCAGTTTAAATCAGTCTTTAGAGATACAACACACTCTCACACACCTGCAGGCCCATCAGATCACCCATCAGTGATGGGTGTGGGCGGGGTCAGTGATGGGTGTGTGTGGTGGGGGCGGGGGTCAGTTAGTTTTGGTCGTGGAATGATATTTTTGTTCTCGGTGGTGTTTGTGAACCGAGGCTTCACTATATAATGTTATAAATTTATGGACGATGTCTCTTTTTAACTCAGTGGTGGCTCAGTTGGTTAAGACTGCAGGTTACTGGGTTATCGGTTGGGAAGTTGAGGGTTCGAGCCCAGTACCGCCAAGTGATCCACTGACCTTTAACCCTATGTGCTCTAGGGGCGCTCTGACTGGAGCTTCCTAACTGAGATGTGTGAAAAATAATTTGACTGTGCTGTAAGGTTCACGTGACGAGTAATTGAATCGGCCCTGCAGGGCACCTCTCCCTAACTGTCCATTATTAATTTAATCAAATCTGAGTACTTTGTCTATTAAGTAGAGTTGTTCTGAGTTATTTGTGAATTAGTAATTCTCACATAATCTATTGAATTTTAGTTATTATTTACTTATGTTGAATTAATATCTTTTCAATTTCTTTTTCTTTTTCTCTTCCAGTTTAGTATGTTTGCGTTAGTCTAGATCAGATGGTCGTTGAGGAGGAATATTTTTGTCGTTTAAGAGGATCTCATGAGAGAACATCTGACTTGAATAACATCTAATGACCCCCCCCCCCCCCTCTGTAGTGTGATGCCGTCACTGTGCTGGAGAAAGATCACGACTACAAAGAGGAGCATTTTGACTTTATTCAGTCGCACCTCAGGAGATTCTGCCTGCAGTGTATCCTTTACTCTCAGTTCAGGATGATAAACCAGCTCTGTGTTCGTACAGAGCAGGCGCAAACACACACACACACACACACACACACACACATACACACACAAATGAAAAGCTTCGACATTTAAATCTCAGAATGAACAGAGAGTAAAAACAGAAGGGAGATGTTTATAAGACATGCCTGATGTGTGTTTAATCTGATCAACTCTTCCTGCTGATAAACATCTGAACACACCTGCAGTTTATACTCTGATTTGACCAGAGGAGGGAGCTCTCAACCTGTACACCACACTGAGCAGTGCCACGCCCTTCTCCTGCTCATCTGATACAATGAGAGAGTTTTTTCAGTGATGTTGTAAAAGCTGATCATGAGAACAAAGGCAGAGAAAAAAGTCTCTCCTGTCTTCGCTAATCAGGAGCAGACACCCTCTTGGTGCTGTGTGTGTGTGTGTGTTCGTTCCTTAACCGTTTCTCTCAGATGGAGCTGCTCTGATCTACACTTCTGTAAAAGAGGAGAAGAACCTGGACCTTCTGTACAAGTACATTGTGCACAAACTCTACGACTTCCAGTTCACCACACCGGCCTTAGTGGTGGAGAAGGACGCAGTGTTCATGTGAGACACACACACACACACACACACACACACACACACACACACACACACACACACACACACACACACACACTCTGCAAGTGAGTCTGAACATCTCAGCTCGCTAACTGCTAGTTAACGTAAAAATTAAAGTTAAGAGCGATTTGAACTCATAACATTCTGGCGCCTTCACGTGCGTCCTCATTTTCTAAATTTTCTAACCCTGACCCAAACCTTTCCCTGGTTACCATGGCAACCACCATCACTAACAAGAGCAACAATAACTAGTTAAAGATCACGGGTTCTCATTACAGCAGAACCTCGTCTAATCATTCACACCTCAGAACGATCGGTCCAGAGACGCAGCGTTCCTTCATTTGCATCAGAATCTGGTGTTGTGTCTCCGCGCTCAGTGTCCCGTGTTAATTGATGTAATTGAACTGTCTGTAGTCCGTCCGGCTGGGACAACGAGAAGAAAATCTCCATCTTACACGAAAACTTCACCACCGTCCGACCTGAAGATCCGTTTGAGGATTTCATCATCAAGCCGCCAGTGCGCAAGGTCAGAGTCTCTCTCTCTGTCTGTCTCGCTCTCTCTCTGTTTGTCTCTCTCTTGGCCTGTCTGTCTCTCTCTCATTGTCTCTCTGTCTGTCTCATTGTCTCTCTGTCTGTCTCTCTCTTGGCCTGTCTGTCTCTCTCTCATTGTCTCTCTGTCTTATTGTCTCTCTGTCTGTCTCTCTCTTGGCCTGTCTGTCTCTCTCTCATTGTCTCTCTCTGTCTCATTGTCTCTCTTTTTTTTCTGTCCGTCTGTCTCGCTCTCTCTCTCTCTGTCTGTCTCTCTCTTGGCCTGTCTGTCTCTCTCTCATTGTCTCTCTGTCTGTCTGTCTCTCTTTCTCTCTCTCGGCCTCTCTGTCTCTCTTATTGTCTCTCTGTCTGTTTCTCTTTCTCTCTTGCTGTCTCCCTCTCTCTTGCTGTCTGTCTCTTTGTCTCTCGCTCTGTCCCTTTCTCGCTGTCTGTTTCTCTTTCTCTCGCTGTCTGTTTCTATCTCTCTCTTGCTGTCTCTCTCTCACTTTCTGTCTTTCTTTGTCTGTCTCTCTGTCTGTCTCTCTCTCCCTTGTTGTCTGTCTCTCTTGTTGTCTCTGTCTGTCTCTTTTGCAGTGTTGTAAACAGATTTGATTTTATTATTGAGTTCCTGAACTGAACTTTATTGTGTCTGTGTGTTTTTGTAGTTGGTTCATGATAAAGAGATAAACGCTGAAGATGAGCAGGTCTTCCTCATGAAGCAGCAGGTCTGTACACACTGACACGTTCTATATGCTCACATCATGTTTGGTGTCTTAGTGTATTAATCCACTGTGTGTGTGTGTGTGTGTCTTTAAAAAAAAAAATGTTTTGTCTTGCAGTCCTTGTTAGCCAAGCAGCCGGCCACTCCGTCACGAGCAACAGTAAGTGACATCACTTCCTGTCAGCACATTCAGATTCAGATCCATTCGAAATCAAATCACTTCTGTACTCCAATTAAAGAGCTGTTTTGGTTCTCTCACACACACACACACACACACACACACACACAGGAAAGAAAACACCATTCTTGAAAAGCTCTAAACACTGCACGTGGGATATTTAACTACAATCTGAATTCTAAACTAAATCATATTGAAACATGTCTTTCCTAGTCTAGTCTAGACCTGATGGATTAAACCCAAGCCCCGCCCACTTCATTTAGGCTTCATGGTTTTCTCAGGAGAGTTAGTTTCTCACTTTCTGCAGGATTATAATTATTAAAGTTAAAATAAGTATTGTATGATGAGTGTATGTAATTACAGAGAAGTGTGTTTAAACACACACACACACACACACTTCATTTTGTGGGTTAGTCTGTCGTAGGTGTGTTATGATGTTCCACAGTGTTGAGAGTTTAATTACCTTTAATATTAAATAATAATGATAGTGTTTCTGTTAGAAAACTCTGTGTGTGTGTGTTAGGAATCTCCTGCACGGACGGCGTCCGGTTCCCCTCGGCCCACTGTACGCACCGGACCCACCAATGTAGCGAGTGTGTCTCCCATGACGACGGTCAAGAAACCCGACCCCAACATGAAAGGTGAGCATCTGCAGGCTTTCACTGTTTATCACTGTGTGTGTGTGTGTGTTCAACACCTGCTTACACACACTTTGATGAACTAATAACGGATTGTTGTGAGTGTCAGAGACGCACCCGAGTCCGGGGTTTAACATCTGAATCTGTATGAGACTGGGAGTTAGAAAGTCTACGGTGTTGTTAAGAGTAAAAGTGTATTATGGAATTAACAAACACAATTTATATTAGTGATTTAAAGGTTTTAGTAACTTTTTAAAATGTATTATTATAATTAATTGCACGTGTGTGTAATCCAGGTGCTGCTGCAAACGAGGGTGTTCTGGCGAACTTCTTTAACAGTCTGTTGAGTAAAAAGACCGGAGCTCCTGGGAGTCCAGGGGCCGCAGCAACAGCAGTGCAGGGATCAGCCAAGAAAACAGGTACATTTACATTTACATCACAACATGTGGTCGACGCCCTTGACCAGAGTGACTTACATTTTTATCTCATTATACATCTGAGCAGTTGAGGGTTAAGGGCCGCGCTCAAGGGCCCAACAGGGGCAACTTGGTGGTCGTGGAATTTGAACCTGGGACCTTCTGAACCGTAGTCCAACACCCTAATCACTGAGCTACCACTGACCCACACACACACACATTTTATTTGTATAGCGCATTTAACAATTGTTATTGTCACAAAGCAGCTTTACACAATCAAAAGAATTATTATAAGTGTGTATGAGATGTGTGTGTGTGTAAATCAGAATGATCAGATCGTCCCTGATGAACGAGTCGAGGGTGACGGTGCTGAGGGAAAAACTCTCTGAGATGGTAATAGGAAGAAACCTTAAAGAGGAACAGGGAACCCATCCTCATCTGGGTGATAACAGAGAGCAGGGATTGATCTGCACTCATACTGTGTGTTAGTTGGCCGGCAGTTCAGTATAACAGTTGATGTTAATTGATGTTAATATGGAGTCCAGGTAGTTACTGAAAACTCAGGTAGACACATGAAAGGTGATTTTTGTTTACTCCACTGAGGTTCAATACTGATTATCCAGATTATGGCTGTTATTGTTACCATGGCAACCACTTCCACCTGTAGCTCATAGCCGTGGTTGTCTCCTACAGAACAGAATTATGGGTCATGATGTAATCTTAGACAGACTGATGTTATTACCGTACGTCAGGAGGAAGTGAAGCGCTCACGCGTATCTCACTTTTATTACGTACGTCATCCTTAAACTTCTCAGTGAGATTAGTGTGTTATTAATACAGAAAGGTGTGTGATGGTAGACTGTGTTAATTTATTAGAGGGATTAATCAGTGTCACACACACACACACACACACACACACACACACACAGCGCCTCAGTGGGAGGTCTTTAGGCTGCCGTGTGGAAGCCCCAGGTTTAATTCCCGCCCCGGCCACCAGATGGAGTGCTGGTCATCTTTCAGGTGTGTGAGGTATCAGTGAACAACTCAACACAAGAGCAGGAAGATTGGGTGAGTGTAAGGATCTGAGAGACTCTGACCACGCCCAGATCTGACCACGCCCTGGGATGTCTAGAAGACTGTCTAGAAGAGTCGTACTGTCACATTCTAGTGTGTGTGTGTGTTTATTAGCTGACAGATACTACAGGACATTACTGTTCTCTCTCTCTCTCTCTATGTCTATGTCTTTTTCTCCCCTCTCTGTCTCCCTCTCTCTCTCTTTCTCTCCCCTCTCTGTCTCCCTCTCTCTCTCTTTCTCTCCCCTCTCTGTCTCCCTCTCTCTCTCTTTCTCTCCCCTCTCTGTCTCCCTCTCTCTCTCTTTCTCTCCCCTCTCTGTCTCCCTCTCTCTCTCTCTCTCTCTCTCTCTCTCTGTGTCTAAGGGCAGAAGCCGGCTCTGAGTGATGTGCAGGCTGAACTGGATCGCATGACGCACAAATCTGACTCCACCGTCGCGGCCAATCACAGCACAGCGCCAGAGAACGAGGCGTAAACACACCACGAGACACACACACACACACACACATGCACACAAACATATACAGCCTTTCTGGGAAACCTTAATGAAACATATTCTGAATATAATGACCAAATTCCCTGTGTGTGTGTGTGTGTGTGTGTGTGTGTGTGTGCGCGCGTGCGTGTGTGTGTGTGTAAAATCTGAGATGATCAGATTTATTTGAATATAAATTCCAAACTTTGTTAATTTTTCAGTAAGGGGTTAAACAATGCACGTCCATTAGGAGTGTGACTGTGTGTGTGTGTGTGTGTGTGTGTGTGTGTGTTGAACTCCACACACTTGTGTTCCTGCAAACATGCTGCTGTTTCTCGTTCTGCTTTACATGATGACGGAAAACAGGAAAGAAACAAAAGAAGAAGAAAAGGTTGAGTGTGTTGAGTGAAGGAGAGAGAGAGAGTGTGTGTGTGTATGTATGAGAGAGGGTGTGTGTGAACATGAACGTAGCGACCATGCTAAACCGGTGTATTTATATATAAAGGACAGGGGACATTAAGAGCTTTCTCTCTCGTGTAACACCGCTGACGTCATGACACTAATCCGATGCCTTTATTGCGTAACTGATTCTGTAAATATGCACAAAATAGTATTTGCTAAAGTCTCATTAAGTCTTTTGTTTTTGTATAAAGTTCAGATTTATGAAGTCAGATTTAGATGAAAGTATTGGCATGACATGGAGCTTATTTTGGTTTTGTTTCTTATTTGTTTTCCTCGACTCCCAAAGTGCCTGTCGTAGCGGAGATGCACTGTAGCACTGTCGGTCGAAACACCCCCCCCCCTATAATTTAATTTATTATTATTTTTTTTAAATAAAGATTTCAGCTCCATCCGTCTTTCAAACCGCATCCACATGTTTTATAAACATTTATTCATGTACTCTATACGTTTCTCTACTGCTGTCTGTGTGCGGGTTCACTTCCCCTAAATCACACGAGTGTGTGTGCACGTGTGTGTGTGCGTGTAACCTGAAGCTGTGTTCCCCGCACCTTAACACTTCATCAGTGTGACGCTCCTTCATGCTGTAACTACTAGAGCTGTGTGATTTAATACTTATTTCAATTCAATCGATATTTAGATAATTATTTAGAAAAACTTACCAATATTAAAAAATGTAACAGAGCTTCAGTAGGAACTACAAACCGCTTCTGTCTTCCCCACACACACACACTCCTAGTTTGCGAGAGTGTTGCCTTTTGTGTCTATTTATGTTTTGCGCGTTACCGCCACCTACAGGACTGAGGACATGACACAAGACATTTAAACGATCACTAAGACGAGTTACAGAGTATACAGAGTAATATTGAAATATTTCAATATTGATTACGTCATCTTAGTTGGTTTTAATCCAGAATTTAAAAGAGCTTTTGTTTGAGGCAAATTCAACATAAACGTTTGGGCTATGAAACATCACAGTGCACAGAAATCGAATGTAATCGAAAGGTCAGTCTACCTCTGAGTCACAGCTCTAGTACCTACACCACGTCTACATCATTCAGATCCGCACAACACACACACACACACACACACCACTGTCAGAACGGTTTAATCTGCGTGTCTGATTAGTCGGTGTGAATGGATCAGACCAACCGCATAGCACCGTCGTCTTTGCCGTAACGTTGTCCATCAACTTGATTTATGAAAACGCAAACCCAGCTTGTTACACTAGAAGCTTTTTAAAACAAGAATAAAGGAGGAAAAAAAGTTGCTTTAATGCACGTAACTCTAACTCAGTGTTCCACGTGGTGGTGTTAGAACAGCGTATCCAGCACGTTAGCCTCGTCAGGCAGCCGCGCGTCCTGACTAATAAACTCTATAATAAATGTCATGTTTGTTTTTTTCCCTGTATGGCATCAGACTAACGCTCATTGTAACATTACGAGCCGTTTCTATGGTAACGCACTAATCTATACTGTTGATCTGAACTCCTGCGTGTAAACGGCGTCTCCGGCTCTGACTGTAGCTGTGGGAGCTGCTGGTGTCGTTCTGACGTTCCCACTAGTAATTACGAGTCGGAATCCAGTGAAACATTAGGAGCGTTCACTCTACTTTAACATCTCAGCTCACTAACGATACTCGACACTGTAACTGCAGGACAGGTTTATGGGACCTGGCGAGACGTTTGAAAAGAAGGAAAAGGGAGCTGCAGTGTATTCTGGGAAAGTCATGCTCTTTAAAGTCTAATTTAATTTTGACTTGATAAACTTTAGCCAAGATCTGAACCGACAAAGCGACTCTTCGATGATGATGATGATGATGATTATTATTTAGGGGAAGTGGACGAGCGAGTGTAAGGAGCAGTATTGAAACACAGCCACTCTGTATATTTTCTCTGTATGTCTCAAATAATTTCAATTTAAAACATTTTTTATTCAACACTCAGATTTACACGCTGTCTTGAATTCTGCTTTGTATAAATAGAAAACAAAAAAATGTAAAAAAAAAAAAAAAAAAAACATGGAGTGTGTCGGTGTGAAACATTCCTCATTATTACACACGAGCTCCATGTAGGAAAATCACTCAATGCTTCTGTACTTATTTTCATTTCTGTTATGACCTCTGCTGATCCTGTATCATATCTGATCGCCTGCAACAGATTTTTAAGTGATTTGTGAGAATAGAACAAAAAAGAAAAACGCAGGAAGTGCGAGCTGGGTCCGAATCCTGGGAGGAAACGTGGCAGAGTAAATGAAACCTGAAGTAAAAATCGGATAAAAAGGAGAATTCGTACCAAAGAAGTGTGTGTGTGTTAGTCACGGTCGCGTCCCAAACGCATCCCAGGTGCTGTTTTACTTTACTGCTGTTAACTACTATTTTGCTTCTACCTGGTACAACACACACATGCTGTTTATCTTCACTCGTCTTTTTTGCTGCGTTTATTTACAAATCCTTTATTATAAAAAATTAACTCTCCCCTGTTTTTTGTTTGTTTTTGACTCTTTAAGGGAAAAGACCACAATTTGTGCAGAGTCTACTTTTTTTTGTATTAATTTTGCATGATTTATTATTATTATGATTATAATTATGAATTGTGTTTAAAAAGAGTTCTTGCCCTTTTGTAAGCATACAGTCTGGACCAGTTCATCTGTCCAGGTGCTAAAGCACTTCCAATAAAGCGCATTAACAATAAACTCCAGTCAACCTGCAGCTGTGAGTCAGTAACTAAACTCACATCCTCATCACTGCTAAACGTGTCAGTGCAGTTTAGGATGTCACAGGAGGTTTTGGGATTCCAGCAGGAGTGTGTGTGTGTGCGTGTTTAATACAGTGATTTGATCCTGACACCACGGTCAGATTTTTACATTTATCTGAAACTATTTTAACACACACACGGAGATGATGAACACTGTAAGTGAGATAAAGTAAAGTCTTTGAATGTGTTTTAATCAGAATTCAGGATGTGTTGCAGGATCAGGTTTAATTATTATTTCTTTTTGTTTTGTTTTTTTTGTTTTTGTTTTTTTACATTGAGTTTTGTATTTAAATGGATCTCGGTAAATAAAAGTGCTCTGTGTTTAGAACGAGTGAGATAGAGCGCTGTAAAATGTATAAATGAAGCACTTCCCCACATCAGCAGCAAACAGAACGAGTCCAGTTCCTGTATTAACGGGTTTCACACTTTTCCTCTGTGTATTATATTCAGTGAGACTGTACGCTTTTTTCTCAGTGTAACGGTTCTGCAGAGTCGCTCGCTTTTCTGCCAATAAAGCAAAAGGAAACAGCTTCAATAAAACATCCAGACTCCAAAGATCATTGTCTTTTTGCTCTGTGTGCGCGTGTGTGTTGTTGTCTGTGTGTAAAAGCCATCTGATCCAACAGCGCTGTTGAATTCTGCTTCCAGTTATCTAATGAAAGGAGTCTCCAGTGTCAAATGACTCGTCTTTGACCTCCAGCCTGCAGTTTATAGCCTACAGCTGCTGTAACGTAAGCGGAGACAGACAGGAGCTAATTTGTCCAATTTAAGATTAAACAGCATTAATGCTAACTGTAGATAAAATCTTTGCAACACTAAATTATAATTTTTCCTGGAGGTAAAGTGTGAGCTGTGTACTTCACCCTGTTTTTCTTTATTTCCAGTTAAACTCCCTCACACTGCAGATGTGATCCTCTCTGCTGTTGGTGATTACTGTATGTAGTGAGGATGTTTTTAGTCTTTGGACAGTAAGTCCACCAGGGGGCGACACGCGTTCATCATCATTTCAGCAGTTTTAATGAGATTGCTAAGACAATTTCTAATAGATCAGTTTACTGATGGAATTAAACCTTAGCACAGGTGAATAATCTGATCAGTGGTGAAACGACCTTCTAAACCCCCTGTTTATTAATTACAGTTATAACACTTTATTAGCTCCTTATCATTTACACTCTACGTTTGATATAAGTTTAAGTGGATATTAGTGAGATGGACAATGTTTCATTCTGTACTCTGTTTTAAAATACTAAACAGTTAAAACTCTGGTGTGTTCAAATATATTCTTTATACATTAAACATATACATTTGTCTGCTTATTAATGTTAAGAGTAAATTAGAACGATTTTTTTGCTTGGACGTTTAATTCCAATCTGGCAACCACTCTGTGTTTACACTAGCAACAGGCGACCCGCCATTTTCTACATCAAAGCGCGTCTCAGCGCTCCGACGGTGACGTCATCGAGACGGCATCCAGTGGAGGTTCTCATTCCTCCCTTGTATGCAAATGAGCTGTTCTCCGCGGAAGTAGCGCTCCAATGGTTTGGCGCCAGTAAATCGCTCTGGCCAATCAGGAGGCGCGGACGGTATTATCTCCCCCGGGTCCACGTGCTCGTCCCGTTACACGGTAAACCGGCTGAAGTGATGTGGACCGGCACGGGTGGGAAACGCGCGACCTGGCAACCCGCACCAGTGTCTCGGAGGAGTCGGGTTTTACTTACACACACACACACACTCCGGCCTGCTGGTGTCTGTACGCTCCTGAAGCTCGATGTGGGTTTGGAGTTTGTCCGGTTTCCGGTTTGTTGAGGAGTTCATCCGGCGAACGCAGTGCAGGGCGGAGACACAACAACAACATCATCATCACCACTCCTCCACCACCCTCACCATCAGAGCCCCATGCCGCAGGGTGAGCAGCAGAACCCCGGCTTCGGTTCGGGAGGAGAACACTAACATGGAGATGGAACTCACAGCACAGGAGCTTTCGAGGAACTGAGAACATCTCCACCTCATTCCATCTGATCTGCACACAGCTCCAGCTCTGCAGCTCCAGGTGGTTTTTACATCTTATCCCCCTGCTCCTGTCTCTCCATCTCATCTCTCTTACTCTCATCTCTCTCACTCTCATCTCTCTCACTCTCATCTCTCTCACTCTCATCTACAGTTTATTCCACCTGCTGGATCTTCAGCTCCCCTCTCTCCCCTCTCTCTCTCTCTCTACAGTAGGATCTGTATCTGCAGATGATTCTTCACCTTTATTCCTCTGTCTTCATCTCAGTCTCTGACTTCTCCATGTGTTCCTCACAGACCTTCAACTCTATCTCCATCGTTTTATTTCCAGTCACAGTTATTCTTCCCTCTGCATGTTAAAAATCTCAGATTTTAAATGAACTCTTTAACTTTATCTCTGTTTATGGAGCTTAATCTAGACCTTTATATAGAAAGACTTTATGAGGCAATAAAACTTTATTACAGTCTGTTTAACATTTTTTACAGAGAAACACTTAAACACGTTTTGTGACACTTTGTAACAGATTGTGTAACACACACACACACACACACACAGAGTTGATAACACAGAGATGCACGCTGTCCTGTCACTCAGCTTTTGAGGCAGCGTCCCTGCTACTGGGCGGAGTTTTCCGGTTTACGCCCCGCAGCCGGGTCAGGATGAGGAGCAGCGAGGAGGCGGAAGGTTTTGACGGCGAGGCCTCCAACACGGCGATGGTGTCGGGGGCGAGCAGTCCGTATCAGCCCACCACCGAGCCCGTCCTCTCACGGGGTGTGTTCAGGAACATGAACTGGAACACACGCTACCTCACGTCACAGCTCGGCATCCTGAAGATCATCGAAGTGGTGAGTTCAGGAGAATAATTACACTGTAAAAAACCTTCACATTCTCTCCTCTTCATCTCTGATCTTCAAAAGAGATTGTACATGATCAAAAGTGTCATGAAGGAGAAGTGGGGTGGGGTGGGAGAACTTAGGAAGGTTAAAAACTAGACATGCAGCTGCAACTTGCCTTACTTCCGTAATACTTGGGATTGTGTAAAACTGCTTGGCAACAGTGACAATTGTTAAAAGCGCTATACAAATAAAATGTAAATGAATTGAATTTAATTGAATTATGGATCAGCTGCAGGGGACGAATGGTGGACAGAGGCAGACCTGCCAGGAGTGAGGTGCAGTTGTCCAGTCTTGAAATAACAAGGGACTGAACAAGCACCTCAGTAGCCCATGAAGAAAAAAATAAGGGTATTTTTCTGAGGTTGTAAAGAAGAAATTGACAAGAACGATTGAGATAAGTAGTGTGTGGGGAAAATGACAGATGGTTGTTCAAAGTTACCCCAAGATTGTGAACAGTTGCTGAAGGAGTGATTGAATTGTTGTATAGGGAGATCTGAGATTTACTGAGATTGAGCTTTATCTGATGAGCCATTATCCAGGATGAGATGTTTGCCAGACATGCTGAGATCTGGGTGTAAACCTGAGTGTCTGAGGGACGACAGAAGAGAATGAGTTGTGTGTCATCTGCATAAGAATGGAATGAAAGCAGTGCAATAATATGACCTTACCAAGAGACCAGGTATAGAGGAAGAACAGGTGAGGACCAAGTACTGAGCCTTGTGGGACACCAGTAGAGAGTCTGCGTGGCAGATGTGTATCCCCTCCATGTCAACTCATACAACCTATCTTCTGGGTAAGAAGCGAACCATTGCAGTTCCACAGGTTCCAAGACTTTTAAGAATAGATCAATTCCAGAGCAGGAGAGTGAGACAGCAGTGTAGGGTAAATTTTTTTTTAAAGACTTTTCTGGGAGATCTGCCTCTGCTGCATGAGAGAAAGTGTCTCGGTCTGTGAGAATTGACAATATAGATAGGTTGAACACACATCCTACCTCCAAGTCAGGAATGAGGTTATTGTCTATACAAACTGACAATTCCTTGCTAAATAAGAGTTTGTGTTGATTCTACTTGCACTTACAATCTAGAGTTGTGACTAACTAGTGGTAGGGTATGCTTTTTCTGTCACTTTCAAATATGCAGAACATCAAAGACTGGGTACACAATAGAGAACCAACCGTGATCGGAAAGAGTACAAAAGTTAAAACCGTTATTACCAGTGGAGAAAAATCCAACATAAAAAACTTTAAAGCACACTAAAAAACATGTAAAAAACACTTTGCTTGGCTTTCCACTGACGCAAATTTTTTTTGAATGAGTCCTGGATGTACGCAAAACTTTAGTCGTTGTTCAGTTGGGCTTGGTTCAGTTTAAGTTAATTTAAAAAAAATCTGAATAAATCAGATTAAAGAGAATCCCTCAGTGCTGCCCACAGTCACTCAGATCACAAAAATCACTGAGACCATCATAATGCTTCTGTCTAAACATTTGTTTTTATTATTAACGCAAACTGTTTCTTTCTTTTTTTCTCTCTTTCTTTCTGTGCTGATGTAAAAGACAGCAGTGATAGCAGTTTTTGAAATGAGTGAGATGGTGAGACAGCCAGTCAGCAGTGCGGTGAGACAGCCAGTCAGCAGTGCAGTGAGACAGCCAGCCAGCAGTGCAGTGAGACAGCCAGTTAGCAGTTCAGTGAGACAGACAGACAGCAGGACAGTGAGTCAGCGGTACAGTGAGGCAGACAGCAAGGCAGGGCTATGAGACAGAAGCAGTGCAGTGAGACAGGCAGACAGACAGCAGGGCAGTGAGACAGCAGGACAGTGAGGCAGCCGGCCAGCAGGACAGTGAGGCAGCCGGCCAGCAGGACAGTGAGGCAGCCGGCCAGCAGGACAGTGAGGCAGCCGGCCAGCAGGACAGTGAGGCAGCCGGCCAGCAGGACAGTGGGACAGCCGGCCAGCAGGACAGTGGGACAGCCGGCCAGCAGGACAGTGGGACAGCCGGCCAGCAGGACAGTGGGACAGCCGGCCAGCAGGACAGTGGGACAGCCGGCCAGCAGGACAGTGGGACAGCCGGCCAGCAGGACAGTGGGACAGCCGGCCAGCAGGACAGTGGGACAGCCGGGCAGGGCTATGAGACAGACAGCAGGACAGTGAGACAGACAGCAGGACAGTGAGACAGACAGCAGGGCAGTGAGACAGACAGCAGGGCAGTGAGACAGACAGCAGGGCAGTGAGACAGACAGCAGGGCAGTCAGACAGACAGCAGGGCAGTCAGACAGACAGCAGGGCAGTCAGACAGACAGCAGGGCAGTCAGACAGACAGCAGGGAGGCGTCCTATTTAGGGGTATATTGCATTTTTGTGTGTCTCTTGCTTCACCAGATGCTCTAAAAAAGAAAACAGCCAGCACAACACACGTGCATTCTCACACACACACATACACACACGTGCACGCGTACACACACATGCACACACACACACACACGCGCGCACACACACACACACACATGTGCCAGCTCTTTGAGTGTGCTGACTCAGCTGTAAGTTTTACAGTGAAGAGCTGCATCCTGACAGGAAACCCTGAGACTGAGACAGTCATTAAACCAAACACAGAAGCAGCAGGCCGGTGTCGTCTCCATAACCAGGCTGTTTCTATGGCCATGCTCTCATTCATTTATATACTTTCTTACTCTTTTTTATTTTTGACTGATTAGATACACTGATGAGACATACAACCCAGTGCCATGTGATGCGAGTAACACTGATTATCTGGTTACAGCGCCACCTGTCAGAGGGTGGGAGATATTACACAGCAGGTGAACACTCAGGTCTCAGGTGTTGACGTGCTGGAAGCAGGAAAAAATGGACAAGTGTAAGAATGTGAGTGACTCTGACCACGGACACATTGTGATGTCTAGACGGCTGTGTCAGAGCATCAGATTTAAACTTCTAGTCTTTTTTTCTTCACACAGCAGAGATGTAAAGTCTGGCTGATTTCCTCTCCCAGGAGGTTACACATTGGCTCTAGATATAAGATGCTATGGTGGAACACCCACGGATAGTTAATGTCACAGTGATTGACATGGAAGAAAGAATAAGCTCCTCCCACCATTTGGGCAACATTAGCATATTAGGCCACGCCCACCAGTGTAACTGTAGCGATGTATTAATGACAGGAAGTGAAGTCAGACACAGATTTTGAATTTAGTGCACATTATCGTCTTGCTGTAGAATTTTAAAGATTGTCTAGAGAGAAGTAGTAGTGAGTAGTTTGTGTGTGTGTGTGTGTGTGTGTTACGTTTGGTCTTATCACACACTGCTGAGATATTTTCTTTTCAAAAGGTCAGGAGAAGGACAGAGAGCTCGACTCTGAGTTTACAGCCATGAAGTGTACACTGCAGATTAATTTCTCTCGCCATTTCAGACATTGTGTGTGTGTCTGTGTGTCTGTGTGTGTGTGTGTGTCATTCAGCATTTTTTTATTTCACACTTTATATATCAGAGAATCACACCTGATCCAGTGTTGAGTGTTATTCTTACACAGTTTATTATTTTATATTGAGCTCTAACTTTAACTTGAGCAGAACATAAAGCCACAAGACGCTAAATCCAGGTTATAAAGTGGCGGTGTGTGTGTGTGTGTGTGTGTGTGTGTGTGTGTGTGTGTGAATGTGTGTGTGTGTATTTCTTATTATTTATTATCTTTGATTAGTGGGATGTGTTAAATCCATGTGCTCTCTCTGCTGTAAAGAAAACCTACACATGGTTTCACAGCTGAGTAACTCTCTACCGGATGAGCTCCGCCCCGTTTACTCTACTGGACGAGCTCCGCCCCGTTTACTCTACTGGACGAGCTCCGCCCCGTTTACTCTACTCTCTACCGGACGAGCTCCGCCCCGTTTGCTCTACTCTCTACCGGACGAGCTCCGCCCCGTTTACTCTACTCTCTACCGGATGAGCTCCGCCCCGTTTACTCTACTCTCTACTGGACGAGCTCCGCCCCGTTTACTCTACTCTCTACCGGATGAGCTCCGCCCCGTTTACTCTACTCTCTACCGGATGAGCTCCGCCCCGTTTACTCTCCACTGGACGAGCTGCGCCCCGTTTACTCTACTCTCTACCGGATGAGCTCCGCCCCCTTTACTCTACTCTCCACTGGACGAGCTCCGCCCCCTTTACTCTACTCTCCACTGGACGAGCTCCGCCCCGTTTACTCTACTCTCTACTGGACGAGCTCCGCCCCGTTTACTCTACTCTCTACCGGACGAGCTCCGCCCCGTTTACTCTACTCTCTACCGGATGAGCTCCGCCCCGTTTACTCTACTCTCTACCGGATGAGCTCCGCCCCGTTTACTCTACTCTCCACTGGACGAGCTCCGCCCCGTTTACTGTACTCTCTAATGGACGAGCTCCGCCCCGTTTACTCTACTCTCCACTGGACGAGCTCCGCGCCGTTTACTCTCCACTGGACGAGCTCCGCCCTGTTTACTCTCTACCGGATGAGCTCCGCCCCGTTTACTCTACTCTCCACTGGACGAGCTCCGCCCCGTTTACTCTACTCTCCACTGGACGAGCTCCGCCCCGTTTACTCTACTCTCTACCGGACGAGCTCCGCCCCGTTTACTCTACTCTCTACCGGACGAGCTCCGCCCCGTTTACTCTACTCTCTACCGGACGAGCTCCGCCCCGTTTACTCTACTCTCTACTGGACGAGCTCCGCCCCGTTTACTCTACTCTCTACTGGACGAGCTCCGCCCCGTTTACTCTACTCTCTACTGGACGAGCTCCGCCCCGTTTACTCTACTCTCTACTGGACGAGCTCCGCCCCGTTTACTCTACTCTCTACTGGACGAGCTCCGCCTCCATGTGTTTAATTGACTTTATTAGAGATTTAGGATCCCGATTGTTTGTTACCCTCCCCAGGAATGCTTGCTTCCCCCCCCCATCACCCAACACATGAATCCTGATGTGTGTGATTTCCGTGTTAATTCCACATAGTGATTAACTCTATACTGACACACACACACACACACACACACACACACATCAGGCGATCGAGGTTAGTGAGTAACTCCTCCGATGTCCTGATTGACCTTCACGCTTTTACCCAGACTTCGTCTTCAGGCTCTGACTCCCGTCAATCATTGCCTTCTTTTCTCTGGGTTTTTCCACCGTGTGCTGCTCTGTTGGAGTCAGTCGGCCGTACGGGTGAAACAGCGCCGGAAGAAAAATCTAAAACAAGAATCACTACTGTTTAGTTTAAGAACCCAGTGAATTTTAAGTGATTTTCAGTCCTGATCATATGTTAGGTGTGTGTGTGTGTGTGTGAACACTGACACACTGACACAAAAACCATGTAAAACCACACGATAGTAATAATTTTTACCCGACTCAGGAGAAGCGTCTCGCTGCGTTTAATTTTACATTCTGCGTATCTTATGGTCGTGTACGTCACAAGTACAACTTGAATTTGATGTTTGTCGTGTTCTTCTCGAGGTGGGTGAATCATTTATCTAAACAATTTCAAATCCCTGAACACACTCGGACACTTCAGCTCTCACTTGGATCTGCTCCTCCTCCCTCACGCCGCTGTGGTGAAGAGAATTATGGGAATGCGGTGTCTCTGAGCGTCTGAAGCAGAGACATGTGACCTCGAGCTGCGCGTCTGATAAAACAGAAATCTGTCTGAGACTTTAGCAGTGTGTTAGAACCAGTTATTCTGCATCCTTATCACATGCACCAGAGCACAGTGTGTGTGTGTGTGGGGGTGGAGCAGTTTAGAAATTTGCAAGTTCAATATTATTTCAAGGACTCTAAAGTAAGTATGTGTGTGTGTGTGTGTGTGTGGTTAGATGAGAATTCCAGATGTTTTTTTTATGAGTGTGTGCGTGTGTTATTTAGAGAAACCACACTCTGTTGTGTTTTTCAGAGCTTTTCCTAGAGCTAATGTGTGTGTGTGTGTGTGTGTGTGTGTGTGTGAGAGAGAGAGAGAGAGATAAATGAAAGCAGCTCCAGAATAAATCAGATTCACACAATGTGATGAAAGTGATTTGGGACGAGGCAGAGACGCTTAATTTCCTCTCAGATTAAACACTTCCTCAGTACACAACTACACACAGTACACAACTACACTGTGTTACAAATTATTACACAAATGATATCTTTCTCTGATTTTCATAATTAGTCAATGCAAAAAAAAACAGTCAGTATAATTTTCAAGTCATCAACTATTAGGGTATAATTATAATTTTACATTTACTTTTACATTTAGGCATTTGGCAGACGCTCTTATCCAGAGCGACTTACATTTTTATCTCATTACACATCTGAGCAGTTGAGGGTTAAGGGCCTCACTCAAGGGCCCAACAGTGGTAACTTGCTGGTTGTGGGGTTTGAACCTGGGATCTTCCGAACCGTAGTCCCATGCCTTAACCACTAAAAACTGAAAATGCACTGTTCCAAATTATTATGCACAACAGAGTTAAAACATTTTGTAGGTTGTAAAGAACTGAAAATGGGCTTTTGTTGAATTTGCAGCATTATGAGGTCATATTTACTGAAATCAAAAACTATTTAAATCAAGAACATTCTAACAGGGCATGTTACATCTTAACATACGACCCATTCCTTAATATCACCTTCACAATTCTTGCATCCATTGAACTTGAGTTTTTAGACTTTTTTTTGCTTGAATATCTTTGTGGGATGTCAGAATAGCCTCCCAGAGCTGCTGTTATGAATCAAACTACCTCCCACCCTCATAGATCTTTTAAGGATTCTACAAAGGTTCTCAGTGGGGTTGAGGTCAGGGGAGGATGGTGGCCACACCATGAGTTCCTCATCTTTTATGCCCATAACAGCCAATGACACAGAGGTATTCTTTGCAGCATGAGATGGTGCATTGTCGTGCATGAAGATGATTTTGCTGGAAGAAAGTGGTCAGTCAATATACTTTGCAGAGGTCATTTTCACACCTTCAGGGACCCTAAAGGGGGCTACCAGCTCTCTCCCCATGATTCTGGCCCAAAACATGACTCTAGCACCTCCTTGTGCGGTTCGCCATCACCCTTGGCTTGCTCATCAGAGAAATGTCATTCATTCATCTCATTATTAATTAGACACATTTTTCTTACACATACACAATTTATTATTTATTTTTATTATTTATTTATTATTACTATATATATATATATATATATATATATATATATATAATAAAATATATATATACAATTTATTTTTTATTATTATTATTAATAACAACCACACACTGTACACAATTTCTTTTATCTTTGTGAAGCTGCTTTGAGACAATGACCATTGTTAAAAGCGCTATATAAATAAAATTGAATTGAATTGAACAGTACACAACCACACACAGTACACTGTACACAACCACACACTGTACACTGTACACAACCACACACAGTACACAACCACACACTGTACACTGTACACAACCACACACTGTACACTGTACACAACCACACACTGTACACAACCACACACTGTACACAACCACACACTGTACACAACCACACACTGTACACTGTACACAACCACACACTGTACACAACCACACACTGTACACTGTACACAACCACACACTGTACACTGTACACAACCACACACAGTACACAACCACACACAGTACACTGTACACAACCACACACTGTACACAACCACACACAGTACACTGTACACAACCACACACTGTACACAACCACAAATTGTACACTGTACACAACCACACATTGTACACTGTACACAACCACACACTGTACACTGTAACAACCACACACTGTACACTGTACACAACCACACACTGTACACAACCACACACTATACACTGTACACAACCACACACTGTACACAACCACACACTGTACACAACCACACATTGTACACTGTACACAACCACACATTGTACACTGTACACAACCACACATTGTACACTGTACACAACCACACACTGTACACTGTAACAACCACACACTGTACACTGTAACAACCACACACTGTACACTGTAACAACCACACACTGTACACTGTACACAACCACACACTGTACACAACCACACACTGTACACAACCACACACTGTACACAGCCACACACTATACACTGTACACAGCCACACACTATACACTGTACACAGCCACACACTGTACACAGCCACACACTGTACACAACCACACACAGTACACTGTACACAACCACACACAGTACACAACCACACACTGTACACTGTACACAACCACACACAGTACACAACCACACACAGTACACAACCACACACAGTACACAGCCACACACTATACACTGTACACAACCACACACTGTACACAACCACACATTGTACACTGCACACAACCACACATTGTACACTGTACACAACCACACATTGTACACTGTACACAACCACACATTGTACACTGTACACAACCACACACTGTACACAACCACACATTGTACACTGTACACAACCACACACTGTACACAACCACACACTGTACACAACCACACACAGTACACAGCCACACACTATACACTGTACACAACCACACACTGTACACAACCACACATTGTACACTGTACACAACCACACATTGTACACTGTACACAACCACACATTGTACACTGTACACAACCACACATTGTACACTGTACACAACCACACATTGTACACTGTACACAACCACACACTGTACACTGTAACAACCACACACTGTACACTGTACACAGCCACACACTGTACACTGTACACAACCACACACTGTACACAGCCACACACTATACACTGTACACAGCCACACACTGTACACTGTACACAACCACACACTGTACACAACCACACACTGTACACAGCCACACACTATACACTGTACACAGCCACACACTGTACACAACCACACACAGTACACAACCACACACTGTACACTGTACACAACCACACACTGTACAAAACCACACACAGTACACAACCACACACAGTACACAACCACACACAGTACACAACCACACACAGTACACAGCCACACACTATACACTGTACACAACCACACACTGTACACAACCACACATTGTACACTGCACACAACCACACATTGTACACTGTACACAACCACACATTGTACACTGTACACAACCACACATTGTACACTGTACACAACCACACACTGTACACAACCACACACTGTACACAACCACACATTGTACACTGTACACAACCACACATTGTACACTGTACACAACCACACATTGTACACTGTACACAACCACACACTGTACACTGTAACAACCACACACTGTACACTGTACACAGCCACACACTGTACACTGTACACAACCACACACTGTACACAGCCACACACTATACACTGTACACAACCACACATTGTACACTGTACACAACCACACACTGTACACAACCACACACTGTACACAACCACACACAGTACACAGCCACACACTATACACTGTACACAACCACACACTGTACACAACCACACATTGTACACTGTACACAACCACACATTGTACACTGTACACAACCACACACTGTACACTGTAACAACCACACACTGTACACTGTACACAGCCACACACTGTACACTGTACACAACCACACACAGTACACAGCCACACACTATACACTGTACACAACCACACACTGTACACAACCACACATTGTACACTGTACACAACCACACATTGTACACTGTACACAACCACACACTGTACACTGTAACAACCACACACTGTACACTGTACACAGCCACACACTGTACACTGTACACAACCACACACTGTACACAACCACACATTGTACACTGTACACAACCACACACTGTACACAACCACACACTGTACACAACCACACACAGTACACAGCCACACACTATACACTGTACACAACCACACACTGTACACAACCACACATTGTACACTGTACACAACCACACATTGTACACTGTACACAACCACACATTGTACACTGTACACAACCACACACTGTACACTGTAACAACCACACACTGTACACAGCCACACACTGTACACTGTACACAACCACACACTGTACACAGCCACACACTATACACTGTACACAACCACACACTGTACACTGTAACAACCACACACTGTACACTGTACACAGCCACACACTGTACACTGTACACAACCACACACAGTACACAGCCACACACTATACACTGTACACAACCACACACTGTACACAACCACACATTGTACACTGTACACAACCACACATTGTACACTGTACACAACCACACATTGTACACTGTACACAACCACACACTGTACACTGTAACAACCACACACTGTACACTGTACACAGCCACACACTGTACACTGTACACAACCACACACTGTACACAACCACACATTGTACACTGTACACAACCACACACTGTACACAACCACACACTGTACACAACCACACACAGTACACAGCCACACACTATACACTGTACACAACCACACACTGTACACAACCACACATTGTACACTGTACACAACCACACATTGTACACTGTACACAACCACACACTGTACACTGTAACAACCACACACTGTACACTGTACACAGCCACACACTGTACACTGTACACAACCACACACTGTACACAGCCACACACTATACACTGTACACAACCACACATTGTACACTGTACACAACCACACACTGTACACAACCACACACTGTACACAACCACACACTGTACACAACCACACACAGTACACAGCCACACACTATACACTGTACACAACCACACACTGTACACAACCACACATTGTACACTGTACACAACCACACATTGTACACTGTACACAACCACACACTGTACACTGTAACAACCACACACTGTACACTGTACACAGCCACACACTGTACACTGTACACAACCACACACTGTACACAGCCACACACTATACACTGTACACAGCCACACACTGTACACAACCACACACTGTACACTGTACACAACCACACACTGTACACAACCACACACTGTACACAGCCACACACTATACACTGTACACAGCCACACACTGTACACAACCACACACAGTACACTGTACACAACCACACACAGTACACAACCACACACTGTACACTGTACACAACCACACACTGTACAAAACCACACACAGTACACAACCACACACAGTACACAACCACACACAGTACACAGCCACACACTATACACTGTACACAACCACACACTGTACACAACCACACATTGTACACTGCACACAACCACACATTGTACACTGTACACAACCACACATTGTACACTGTACACAACCACACATTGTACACTGTACACAACCACACACTGTACACAACCACACACTGTACACAACCACACATTGTACACTGTACACAACCACACACTGTACACAACCACACACTGTACACAACCACACACTATACACTGTACACAACCACACACTGTACACAACCACACATTGTACACTGTACACAACCACACATTGTACACTGTACACAACCACACACTGTACACTGTAACAACCACACACTGTACACTGTACACAGCCACACACTGTACACTGTACACAACCACACACTGTACACAGCCACACACTATACACTGTACACAGCCACACACTGTACACAACCACACACAACCACACACAGTACACAACCACACACAGTACACAACCACACACTGTACACTGTACACAACCACACACAGTACACAACCACACACTGTACACAACCACACACAGTACACAGCCACACACTATACACTGTACACAACCACACACAGTACACTGTACACAACCACACACAGTACACTGTACACAACCACACACAGTACACTGTACACAACCACACACAGTACACAACCACACACAGTACACAGCCACACACTATACACTGTACACAACCACACACTGTACACAACCACACATTGTACACTGCACACAACCACACATTGTACACTGTACACAACCACACATTGTACACTGTACACAACCACACATTGTACACAACCACACACTGTACACAACCACACACTGTACACAACCACACATTGTACACTGTACACAACCACACACTGTACACAACCACACACTGTACACAACCACACACTGTACACAACCACACACTGTACACTGTACACAACCACACACTGTACACAACCACACATTGTACACTGTACACAACCACACACTGTACACTGTAACAAACACACACTGTACACTGTACACAGCCACACACTGTACACTGTACACAACCACACACTGTACACAGCCACACACTATACACTGTACACAGCCACACACTGTACACAACCACACACAACCACACACAGTACACAACCACACACAGTACACAACCACACACTGTACACTGTACACAACCACACACAGTACACAACCACACACTGTACACAACCACACACAGTACACAACCACACACTGTACACTGTACACAACCACACACAGTACACAACCACACACATACACTGTACACAACCACACACAGTACACTGTACACAACCACACACAGTACACTGTACACAACCACACACAGTACACAACCACACACAGTACACAACCAGACACTGTACACTGTACACAACCACACACTGTACACTGTACACAACCACACACTGTACACAACCACACACTGTACACAACCACACATATACACTGTACACAACCACACACTGTACACAGTACACAACCACACACAGTACACAGTACACAACCACACACTGTACACAGTACACAACCACACACTGTACACAGTACACAACCACACACTGTACACTGTACACAACCACACACTGTACACAACCACACACTGTACACAACCACACACAGTACACAACCACACAGTACACAACCACACACTGTACACAACCACACACTGTACACAACCACACACAGTACACTGTACACAACCACACACTGTACACAGCCACACACTGTACACAGCCACACACTGTACACAGCCACACACTGTACACTGTACACAACCACACACAGTACACAGTACACAACCACACACTGTACACAACCACACACTGTACACTGTACACAACCACACACACTGTACACAGCCGCACACCACAGTGAGTGTACTGTAAACACAGCTAACACACAGAGTTAATATTAGATCCTTATGACACTTTCACATAACACTTTTGGTTGCCGTGGTAACAGAGGCTCCAGTCCTACTGTGTGTATAAATGCAGCTGTGATTAAATATAACATTAATAAAACAGAATTAATTTACTAAAATGTAGAGTTTACATATTTCTAACCACCATTTCTTATTTAGGACAGCTTTGCTGTGTGTGTGCGTGCGTGTGCGTGCGTGCGCGTATGTGTGTGTGTGCGCGCGTCTGTGTTCTACTGTCATTGTGGAGTTTTCTCTTGAGGTTTTAAGTTTGATTGAGTCGGAGCAGAATTCAGCCACAGTAATGTGCAGTTTGCTGAAAATTTTCCCCAAAGTGTGTGTGTGTGTGTGTGTGTGTGTGTTTTTCCCTACCTAAGCAGATTCCTTCTTGTTCTTTTGTAGCCCAAAGGGGATACTAACTTTTGGACTCTGTATCTATCAAAGTTTAAAATAAAAGTGTGTTTGTTCATGTAAACATTAAAAAAGTGTAACATCAGTCATTATGTTATAACATTTATTCTGAAGCAGATTGAAGTCGTTTGATAAAATAAATCAATAAGATTCGAATAATTAAATTAAATGTGTGATTAATTAATGACATTTTAAAAATAAGACTTTAATATTTGAAAGTAGTTAATTGCTCAGTGATCTCCTGTACCCGAGACACGTCCCGGTCGCGGGAGACGCGGGAGAGACACTCTGAGGTCTGAGCCGAGGACACAGGCTCAGCGTTACAGACACCTCCATTACATCACCACTCACGTAATAACGGAATAAACAAACAAACAACCCCAAATCTCACGTGTGTGTAAACACTAAGGAAGGGACCGTCCTCAGTGCTGGTGTCCAAAAATGGTTAAACACCTGCGTGTAAAATGTTCAGGGACTGAATGAACCAAACCAGTGTGTCCTCTTCTCTGTGTGCGTGTGTGTGTGCGTGTGTGTGTTTTCCTGGCAGGTTCTGTCCCTCATTGGGTTTATCTGCATTGAGACGGTGATGATGTGTTCCCCCTGCACTGGAGTTTATCTCTTCGAGTTTGTAAGCTGCAGCTCCTTCGTGGTGACGG
Organism: Clarias gariepinus; assembly: GCF_024256425.1. NCBI lineage: Eukaryota > Metazoa > Chordata > Actinopteri > Siluriformes > Clariidae > Clarias > Clarias gariepinus. The sequence goes on from NC_071102.1 coordinate 513,785, forward strand.
GACTCTTCCTCCTCATCCTCATCCTCAACCTGCACACCAGACTCACACACATCAACTGGAGCGTGCTGGTGAGTTGCTGCATCACACACACACACACACACACACACACACACACACACACACACACACACACACACACACACACACACACACTATCACACGATATTAAACACAATCACACACCATTACACATTAAATATGAGTATACACAATTACACATCATTACACACCATTAAATACCATCATACACCAGTATCAACCATTACACACCAGTATCAACCATTACACACCATCAAACACCAGTATCAACCATTACACACCAGTATAAACCATTACACACCAGTATCAACCATTACACACCATCAAACACCAGTATAAACCATTACACACCATCATACACCAGTATCAACCATTACACACCAGTATCAACCATTACACACCAGTATCAACCATTACACACCAGTATCAACCATTACACACCATCAAACACCAGTATAAACCATTACACACCATCATACACCAGTATAAACCATTACACACCAGTATCAACCATTACACACCAGTATAAACCATTACACACCATCATACACCAGTATGAACTATTACACACCATCATACACCCAGTATAAATCATTACACACCAGTATCAACCATTACACACCATCAAACACCAGTATAAACCATTACACACCACCATACACCAGTATGAACTATTACACACCATCATACACCAGTATAAATCATTACACACCAGTATCAACCATTACACACATTAAACACCAATATAAACCATTACACACCATCATACACCAGTATAAACCATTACATACCATCAAACACCAGTATAAACCATTACACACCATCATACACCCAGTATAAATCATTACACACTATCATACACCAGTACAAACCGTTACACACCATCGTACACCAGTACAAACCGTTACACACCATCGTACACCAATACAAACCGTTACACACCATCATACACCAGTACACCAGTACAAACCGTTACACATCATCGTACACCAGTACACCAGTACAAACCATTACACACCATCACACACCAGTACAAACCATTACACACCATCGTACCCCAGTACACCAGTACAAACCATTACACACCATCGTACACCAGTACAAACCATAACACACCATCGTACCCCAGTACAAACCATTACACACCATCGTACCCCAGTACAAACCATTACACACCATCGTACCCCAGTACAAACCATTACACACCATCGTACCCCAGTACAAACCGTTACACACCATCGTACACCAGTACAAACCGTTACACACCATCGTACCCCAGTACAAACCGTTACACACCATCGTACCCCAGTACAAACCGTTACACACCATCGTACCCCAGTACAAACCGTTACACACCATCGTACCCCAGTACAAACCGTTACACACCATCGTACCCCAGTACAAACCGTTACACACCATCGTACCCCAGTACAAACCGTTACACACCATCGTACCCCAGTACAAACCGTTACACACCATCGTACCCCAGTACAAACCGTTACACACCATCGTACCCCAGTACAAACCGTTACACACCATCGTACACCAGTACAAACCGTTACACACCATCGTACACCAGTACAAACCGTTACACACCATCGTACACCAGTACAAACCGTTACACACCATCGTACACCAGTACAAACCGTTACACACCATCGTACACCAGTACAAACCGTTACACACCATCGTACACCAGTACAAACCGTTACACATCATCGTACACCAGTACAAACCGTTACACACCATCGTACACCAGTACAAACCGTTACACACCATCGTACACCAGTACAAACCGTTACACACCATCGTACACCAGTACAAACCGTTACACACCATCGTACACCAGTACACCAGTACAAACCATTAAACACCATCGTACACCATCGTACACCAGTACAAACCGTTACACACCATCGTACACCATCGTACACCAGTACAAACCATTACACACCATCGTACACCAGTACAAACCATTACACACCATCGTACCCCAGTACAAACCATTACACACCATCGTACCCCAGTACAAACCATTACACACCATCGTACCCCAGTACAAACCATTACACAATGATGTGATGATGTAATTTAAAGTTGTTGGATGTTTTAGGGATAAAAACACGTTTATTCATAAACTTTCTTTTCTCTCTGTAACAGAATGTAACTCTGATCTTTAGTTCTCTCACAATAACAGCAATGTGAAAAGTTGAACTTTTATTTCCAGAGAAATTTACAAACCGTTACACACCATCGTACACCAGTACAAACCGTTACACACCATCGTACACCAGTACACCAGTACAAACCATTACACATCATCGTACACCAGTACAAACCATTACACACCATCGTACACCAGTACACCAGTACAAACCATTAAACACCATCGTACACCAGTACAAACCATTACACACCATCGTACACCAGTACAAACCATTACACACCATCGTACATCAGTACAAACCATTACACACCATCGTACATCAGTACAAACCATTACACACCATCGTACATCAGTACAAACCATTACACACCATCGTACCCCAGTACAAACCATTACACACCATCGTACCCCAGTACAAACCATTACACACCATCGTACCCCAGTACAAACCATTACACACCATCGTACACCAGTACAAACCATTACACACCATCGTACACCAGTACAAACCATTACACACCATCGTACACCAGTACAAACCATTACACACCATCGTACACCAGTACAAACCGTTACACACCATCGTACACCAGTACAAACCATTACACACCATCGTACCCCAGTACAAACCATTACACACCATCGTACCCCAGTACAAACCGTTACACACCATCGTACACCAGTACAAACCGTTACACACCATCGTACACCAGTACACCGTTACACACCATTACACATCATCGTACACCAGTACAAACCATTACACACCATCGTACACCAGTACACCAGTACAAACCATTAAACACCATCGTACACCAGTACAAACCATTAAACACCATCGTACACCAGTACAAACCATTACACACCATCGTACCCCAGTACAAACCATTACACACCATCGTACCCCAGTACAAACCATTACACACCATCGTACCCCAGTACAAACCATTACACACCATCGTACCCCAGTACAAACCATTACACACCATCGTACCCCAGTACAAACCATTACACACCATCGTACCCCAGTACAAACCATTACACACCATCGTACCCCAGTACAAACCATTACACACCATCGTACCCCAGTACAAACCATTACACACCATCGTACCCCAGTACAAACCATTACACACCATCGTACCCCAGTACAAACCATTACACAATGATGTGATGATGTAATTTAAAGTTGTTGGATGTTTTAGGGATAAAAACACGTTTATTCATAAACTTTCTTTTCTCTCTGTAACAGAATGTAACTCTGATCTTTAGTTCTCTCACAATAACAGCAATGTGAAAAGTTGAACTTTTATTTCCAGAGAAATTTACAAACCGTTACACACCATCGTACACCAGTACAAACCGTTGCACACCATCGTACACCAGTACACCAGTACAAACCATTACACATCATCGTACACCAGTACAAACCATTACACACCATCGTACACCAGTACACCAGTACAAACCATTAAACACCATCGTACACCAGTACAAACCATTACACACCATCGTACACCAGTACAAACCATTACACACCATCGTACACCAGTACAAACCATTACACACCATCGTACACCAGTACAAACCATTACACACCATCGTACCCCAGTACAAACCATTACACACCATCGTACCCCAGTACAAACCATTACACACCATCGTACACCAGTACAAACCATTACACACCATCGTACACCAGTACAAACCATTACACACCATCGTACCCCGGTACAAACCGTTACACACCATCGTACCCCGGTACAAACCGTTACACACCATCGTACACCGGTACAAACCGTTACACACCATCGTACACCAATACACCAGTACAAACCATTACACATCATCGTACACCAGTACAAACCATTACACACCATCGTACCCCAGTACAAACCATTACACACCATCGTACCCCAGTACAAACCATTACACAATGATGTGATGATGTAATTTAAAGTTGTTGGATGTTTTAGGGATAAAAACACGTTTATTCATAAACTTTCTTTTCTCTCTGTAACAGAATGTAACTCTGATCTTTAGTTCTCTCACAATAACAGCAATGTGAAAAGTTGAACTTTTATTTCCAGAGAAATTTACAAACCGTTACACACCATCGTACACCAGTACAAACCGTTGCACACCATCGTACACCAGTACACCAGTACAAACCATTACACATCATCGTACACCAGTACAAACCATTACACACCATCGTACACCAGTACACCAGTACAAACCATTAAACACCATCGTACACCAGTACAAACCATTACACACCATCGTACACCAGTACAAACCATTACACACCATCGTACACCAGTACAAACCATTACACACCATCGTACACCAGTACAAACCATTACACACCATCGTACCCCAGTACAAACCATTACACACCATCGTACCCCAGTACAAACCATTACACACCATCGTACACCAGTACAAACCATTACACACCATCGTACACCAGTACAAACCATTACACACCATCGTACCCCAGTACAAACCGTTACACACCATCGTACCCCAGTACAAACCGTTACACACCATCGTACACCAGTACAAACCGTTACACACCATCGTACACCAGTACACCAGTACAAACCGTTACACACCATCGTACCCCAGTACAAACCGTTACACACCATCGTACACCAGTACAAACCATTACACACCATCGTACACCAGTACAAACCGTTACACACCATCGTACCCCAGTACAAACCATTACACACCATCGTACCCCAGTACAAACCATTACACACCATCGTACCCCAGTACAAACCATTACACACCATCGTACCCCAGTACAAACCATTACACACCATCGTACACCAGTACAAACCATTACACACCATCGTACACCAGTACAAACCATTACACACCATCGTACCCCAGTACAAACTATTACACACCATCGTACCCCAGTACAAACCATTACACACCATCGTACCCCAGTACAAACCATTACACACCATCGTACCCCAGTACAAACCATTACACACCATCGTACCCCAGTACAAACCATTACACAATGATGTGATGATGTAATTTAAAGTTGTTGGATGTTTTAGGGATAAAAACACGTTTATTCATAAACTTTCTTTTCTCTCTGTAACAGAATGTAACTCTGATCTTTAGTTCTCTCACAATAACAGCAATGTGAAAAGTTGAACTTTTATTTCCAGAGAGCTGCACATTCCTAAAGGACATTTTCCCATCCAACCAAAACCACACACACACACACACACACACACACACACACACAGCTTGCTATCTTCCATGTGACGTTTTAATTTCCTGCCCAAAGTGATTTTAGTCTCAGTCGGTTCACATTAAAGACTTATTAGTAGTCTTTCTTTCTTTTTCTTCATATCTTTTTTTTATATACACACACACACACACACACACACACACACACACACACACACACACACACAGACACGAAGGTAAGTTTGAGGATTTTTTTTCTGTATAATGATCACATTCCTGACTGGTCAGAATTCCTGCTAAACCTCACACACTCACACTCAGAGTGAGACAGTGTGTAATCCCAGCTTCTCCTTTTTTTTAGTGTGACGTTCACAATGCACACACACACACACACACACACACACACACACACACTAATAAACATTCAGCTGATAATATAACGCTTCTGTAGAATTATGTGTTTAAAAATACACTGTGTGTGTGTGTGTGTGTGCATTGTGAGGTATAACATGGGGATCCTGTGGAAGTTACTGTAACCATTCTGTAAACTCATTGTTTTCACAGCAGCCTTGATTTAAAGAGCAACACATTGTATGTTACTGTGTGTGTGTGTGTGTGTGTGTGTGTGTGTGTGTGTGTGTGTAGTTATTTTTAATGTTGTGTAGTTTTATTGAAACGAATGAGCTCCTGTTCTCACTCATGTTATACCAGCTACAGTATAAACACGCGTTCCTTCACCAAACTACAATTGTTCCAGCTTTATCTCTGACTGTTTCAGCACTGACACTGGAGACTCCTTCCATTAATGTTACACACACATCTCCTTACTTCAGCAGGTAGGCAGCACCCTATTCTGCTGGTATGCAAAGGGACGGAACCGCCTATTCGGCCTGGCTGGCGATAATTAACGTTAATATGATCTCGGGCTGGCTCGGCATTATAAAAGCAAGGCGCAGAGTTTAGTCCGGGGTCCGGGAAGGGGTCAGGTCATGTGACAGAACATTCCACTTCTTTTCTTTAAAACGTCTTTAAAACACAGAAAGTCCCCAGCGTTCCCAGTAGCCTAAAGAATCTACAGAGTAAAACTGTCCACACTTCTGGAACTCCCCCAGTACTGATCGTCATGTGACTATGTGAGCCTGCGTGTGTTTAGAGAGGAGGAGGAGAAGGTCAGGAATATACACTGTATTGGCAAAAGTACTGCCTTCACCTGCATGTGAACTTGAGTAATATCCAATTCTTAATCCATAGGGTTTAATATGATGTTAGCCCCGCCCCCTTTGCAGCTATAGCAGCTTAAACTTTTCTGTGAAGGCTTTCCACAAGCTTTAGGAGTGTGTTCATGGGAATTTATGACCGTTCTTCCAGAAGCGTATTTGTGAGGTCAGACGTTGATGTTGGACGAAGAAGAACAGGGTACAACACTTAGTTATTAACCTAGTTAACCCAGTGTAAGTATGTATCCAATGATGTAAACATTAAAGCACTTTTTGTAAGTCGCTCTGGATAAGAGCGTCTGCCAAATGCCTAAATGTAAATGGACGAGAAGGCGTGGCTCACAGTCTCCGCCCTAATTTATCCCAAAGGTCTTCTATCGGGTTGAGGTCAGGACTGTCAAGTTCTTCCACACCGAAGTCACTTATCCATGACCTTATGGACCTTGAAACAGTCAGGCTCTAGAGTCCAGTGTCTGTGTGTTTTACACCTCTGTATCCGATGCTTTGCACTGCACTCTGTAATGTAAGGCTTGGATGTAGCTGCTCGGCCATGGAAACCCACTCCATGAAGCTCTCTACACAATGTTCTTGAGCTCATCTGAAGGCCACATAAAGTTGGAGTTCTGTAGCTATTGACTCTGCAGAAAGTTGGTGACCTCTGTGCTCTGTGTGTCTCAGCCTCCCCTTCCCGCCGCCCTGTTATTTTACTTGGCCGAACACTTCATGGCTGAGTTGCTGTCGTTCCCAATCGCTTCCACTTCGTTATAACATCAATAACGGTGGACTGTGGAATATTTAGTAGGGAAGAAATTTCATGACTGGACTGGTGTCTTATCACGGTACCGCGCTGGAATTCACTGAGCTCCTGAGAGCGACACGTTCTTTCATGTGTGTAGAAGTGGTCTCCATGCCGAGGTGCTCGGTGTTACACACCTGTAACCATGGAAGTGACTGGAGCACCTGAATACGATGATCTGGATACTTTTGGCAACATAGTGTATCTACAGGTTTATAGACGGGTATGGAGTGCTGACTGTAGCAGTCAAGACAAATACATAAACCAGTCAAGGTCGAGGTCCAGGTAAGGGTCAGGTGATGTACAGTCGGAGCGGACACGCCCAGGTGAGAGCTACTGGCCAGGAATCATGTGGGACGTGTGTGTGTGTGTGTGTGTGTGTGTGTTATATGAGACAGGAGGGCTTTTATCATAATCTGAGCAAAACTCTGTGTGAAACCCAAGAAGAGAGAGGGAGAGTGTGTGAAGGAAAGAGTGAGAGAGACGGAGAGGCAGGCACGGGGTCATGTGACACTACTGTGGGTTCAGTCGTTCACATCACATGTTCGGCCACACACTGGGATAACCAGCCAACTGGTGTGTGTGTGCGTGTTTGTGTGTGTGTGTATACAGTACGTGTTTGTTCCTTACACAAACAAACAACAAAAAACTGCAACATTAATATTAATTTATTCGTCTTTTTGATATTTAGTAGTATTATACACTTTTATTATTATAAATAAATAATGAAGTAACTGCAATTTAAAGTGAGTGTTTTTGTCTGTTAGTTTAGTGTTAATGCGCCACCTGTTGGCAGAGTGTGAATATTGCAATAAATTCAGCTTTAAATGTTTTAACAGGATTGTCAGATCTAAATGATGTAATGAAATCATTTGAAACATATGATTTTGAATTGTGTGTGTGTGTGTGTGTGTGTGTGTGTGTGTGTACAGGACCTGATAAATGCAGTGTGTTGTACGCTGTTCTTCTTCATCGCCTCAGTGGTGTTAGCGGCGCTCAATCACAAGAGTGGAGCAGAAATAGCTGCCGTGGTAACCACATTACTTACTTAATTACCCACTTAATTATTCAGTAATCATTTAATTCATTATTTAATTATTCATCACTCATTTAATTACTCGTTTAATTATTCATTACTCATCAAATTACTCATTATGATAAGTGAATATTTAAGAGTGTTCTGTTTAATAATTCCTGCAGTGATTAATACGGTTCAGCTGCAACATGTTATTTAACTCTAACTGATGCAGGGAGGAGCTCCTCATTCCCTAAACAAAAGGGGTTAGAGGTCATACCCTGTGGGCGTGGCTAAGATGTTCCTCTGTTTCAGGAGCGTCAAATTATGGTCCTGCATCAAGCAAAGAAAATAACCAAAGAGATTGCTGAAGCTACTAACACTGAGTTAAGAAACTAAAACCTGGAAGGACAGCGATGAGCGTCAACATTGAGGAGGAAATGTGTTCGCAAAAAGATTTAATGCACATGACGGGAGATCACTTACACACCTAGTGAAATCCAATCGTTAAGAAGAAAAAAAACTGATAGAACTCATGGCTATGTTTGATAGTGAGCATTTACACTGAAAATGAATAAACTGGACAATAAGTGAGTCCTGACGAGCTGAAGAAGACTTTACACAGTCCGACTCTCACAAGGTCTTGGAGAGAAATGAATGCGACTCTAAATGGAAATGAAATAAACGTATTAATCTGTAATCAGAGGTCTTTTAATTTAGATTTCTTTTGGCTGGGCTGCATTTATACATATATACATGAATCTCTGTGTGTGTGTGTGTGTGTGTGTGTGTGTGTGTGTGTTACAGATCTTTGGCTTTGTGGTGATGCTGGTGTATGGCGTGAACACGGGAGTGTGTGTGAGACAGTGGCGTTCAGGAGGCCAGCGCCCCCCTCAGGCCAGCGAATACACACGTGCCAGGACGGCCTCACGCAGTGAAGTGGAGGCACGGCCTGAATAAAAAACGCACACGCACACACACACACACACACAGACAGACACACACCAACCAGACTGATGAAGACGTACAGTAAACACACAATACTCACACACGAACACACTTCATATGACGTCTTGGTGATGTGAGTTTTATTATAAAGTTGCATAATTACTGTATTACTTTATTACATACTGTTTATAGCTACACACACACTACACACACACTACACACACACTACACACACACACTACACACACCACACACTACACACACACACCACACACTACACACACACTACACACACACACTACACACACACACTACACACACTACACACTACACACACACACTACACACACTACACACCTCACACACACTACACACACACACTACACACACTACACACTACACACACTACACACACTACACACACTACACACACACACCACACTCCACACACACCACACACTCCACACACTACACACACTACACACTACACACACACACTACACACACTACACACTACACACACACACTACACACACTACACACCTCACACACACTACACACACACACTACACACACTACACACTACACACACTACACACACTACACACACTACACACACACACCACACTCCACACACTCCACACACTCCACACACTACACACACTCCACACACTCCACACACTACACACACCTCACACACCTCACACAACACACACAACTCACACAACACACACCACACACCTCACACACCTCACACACCCTACACATACTACACACTTCACACACACTACACACTTCACACACTACACACACTACACACACTACATTTTGTTAAAAGGGGACCAAATATGTTTTAAAACCAATTTATAAACATTAATGCGGTACTAATTCTAAAGAGGTGTGTGTGTGTGTGTGTGTGTGTGTGTATCTTTGTACTTCGTCCCCAAATTTTTTTTTTTAGATTTCTGAGTTTTAATTTTACTCTTATTTTTTTCATTTCTGTAGTTTTATTCTTGACCGTTAATGCTGAGTCTTTGATCTTTTGCGCTAGTTGCTAATGTTTGATTCACCAGCATTTACTGTTACTCATGCTAGTTGCTAACATGTTAAATCATTTCTTAATCTGTTTTATTAAGGGCTATTTGCTAGTTTTTTGGCTAGTTACTCACACTTGGGCTATTAGCATTAGCATTAGTGATTAGTCCTGAGCCTGCGTGTGATTTTCGTACCCGCGTGTGATTTTCGTACCCGCGTGTGTATCAGTTAGTCACTAGTGTTTGTTCCAGTCATCGTCAGTGCTAGTCGTTAGCATTCTAACTGGATGCTGAACATTAAGGGCTAGTTACAAGTTCCCATGCTAGCTATACACACTTGAGATATTAGCTAGGTGTGTATAACATATTATAATACCTATTAGCGTGTGTGAGTTTCTAGCTGTTAGCACCTGCGCTGTTCACACATTACAATAAAGAATACAGACGTACGAAAGAAACTAAAGTCTGTGGTGTAAATTAAACATGAAGTACACTGAATGAAGACAAATTAATCTGATATTAATTTAAATAATTTAATAGTCAGCTGAAAATCTTTTTCTCTCTTCGCATTTGTTTGATTGTTTTTTCTTTATTTGTTCTTAATACTTTTGGACCAGACTTTTGGTACAAATTTTGTGTTTTACATTTTGTGTGTGTGTGTGTGTATGTGTGTTCAGAATTCAGTGTATTTATACTTTGATTGATTTTGTGGTGTGTGTGATGATGTCATAATGATGTCATTCTTGCAGTGTTTCATTTAGCTTCTAAATCTATCTTCTGTCCCCTTATATGAGTTTTATAGAGCAATAACACTCACATTAATGTCGCTCGGTCCCCTGAGCAGTAGTTCAAGCTGAGTGTTAGCTTTGTGCTAGAAAGCAAGGCTAAAGTTCAAGTAAAAAGCAATAGTTTATTGAAGAGAGTGTGTGAGATTTAATGCAGCACTTTCATGCTGATGGAGTCTCAGACGATGTGTTTTGTGCAGTTATCACTATTTCGTCAGCTAGTATCTGCTTGCTAACATTTGTGCATCTGAATTAAGTAGCAGCGCTTATGATTGGGATGCTTTACATAGAGAAATGGGCGGAGTCATCATGCTAGCAAAAACCTTCAATATACAGAAGTGGATGCTAATTAGGGGTTAAATCTTTCCCCTCATCATGGGCTCATCGCTAGCACTTAAACTACTGACTAACATATGATAAAAAAAAGAGATGATTTAAAATCGTTGAAACATTTCTGCACTACAAACATTTAGGTACTATGAAGTGCACTACAGAGTGTGTAGTGTAACTGTGTGATTTGAGACGGAGCCTAAAATCAGCTTATAGTAATAAAGATTTTTTTAAGGAACACTGTGTGAATATTTTGAAGGACAATCGAAGAACTGTTTTAATGAAGGTCCATTTCTCTACAGCAACACTGCGTAGTGTGTGTGTGTCCAGGTGTGTGTGTGTGTGATTTTTATCTCTTGTTGTGCTTTATACTCTGATTGTTTAATGAAACACTCCTCAATGCTGAGGTGTTATAATAATCTATTCATGCTTATTTTATCCTTTGATTATTTATCCTTTTTAGTCGACGTCTGAAATCTGAGGTTTAATAATCCGACACTGTGATGGTTTAAACACAGCCGCACTCAGATTCTGTATTTTTCTATTTATGGAGCCGTGTGTCGATTTACAGGAACACATTTTGCAGAAATTCTGTGTTCATTTGTGAAATAAATAAATTTGGACTGAATCCAGGCGTCTTTTATGTTTTCATGCAAAATCACTTCTTCAGACGGATGATCTTTTTATTAAAGGCTTCAGATGGTTAAATTAGTTTTTATAACTTACACTCACACTGAAACATTTACATTTCGTATTGTTTTATTAAACAAACCAATTTTAAACAAACAGAAAATACTGAGACATTAAGCATGAACTAAAATGAAATGATGTAAATCATGCAACAGCATCAACAATAATGAAGTGAGCCGCTCACAGTGACGTACGGAGCAGTGTCACAGAGAACGCAGGAGTTATAGAGGCGTTATAGAGACGGACCAGTGACTGGATATACCAGCGGCTAGAAGCTGTGATGTCTCTGGTGCTCTCTGGTGGCTGACTGCAGTACAGCGTAAACCCCGCCCCTTTACAATGTTAGAGAACGAGATGTGAGACACACTCGCTCGGCTAAGTAATAGCACTTAAGTTTATTACGTTCAGTTGACACTGATATCACCCCAAATCATTTCCTCATGATAAATAAAGTTTTTTTTTTGTGAAGGCCGTGATTAATGAGGTGATGATAAAGAGACTCATGAATACACACGTGAAGTTCTGTAATAAAGCTGTGTTGTGTTCTGCTGGAAACGATTCTAACAGACCCTCAGTGTGGAACTTCACGCAGTTATTCCAGTTCATCCTGAGTCTAAGCTGCAGCTCACTGGGCCGATATTATAACCAGCAAAAACATGAGTAAACTAAAGCGCAGGCAAAAACAAGGCAGCTACATGCTACGCTAGCTAGGCTATAATAATTTACACTTGACTGTCTGACTTTATGAGCTGAGCATGTCACGTGTTAGTTAGTAACGCTGCATTCTCCGCTTTGACTCAAAGAGCCACTTTAAGCTACGAGTCGTGCGCTGGAGAATCGCTATTAGACTAATGAAGACTTTCGAACCAGACGATGGGGGTAATATATACAGTCACTGGGACGGGCACACAAATACACGCAAACACATGTGATCGAACAGTGGGATGTGACCAGACACCCGTCTGTCAGGACAAACATTCACACTTCACATCAACTCAGTTATAATTCAGATTTTTGGTGCAAAAAAATAAAGCAGTGGTCAGTTTAGCAAATCCTTCACACACACGCGTCTGTTATATACTGTACACGTAACAGATATGCATCACATACTGTATATCACAGAAACTATGCAAAACACACACACACACACAGCATTGTTTAAAAAGCTTCCTATATTAAAATGTAAAACAGACTGTTGGTAGATAAAATATTTCACTGATTTAAAAAAATGAAACTCTGTAAAGTTCTTCAGTCTGGTTGTCACAGCGTTCTGTGTAGAAACGGAGGAGTCCTAGCTCGAGTGTAGAGCTTCATACTCGCGGCTTTAGATCAAAGGTGCGATCAGGGAGGGTGAGGCCTATAGGTGGCGCTAATGCATCATCCTGAATTACCATAAACCAAGAAGGTTAAAGGTCAATAGGTCACAATAGGTCAATTACACACAGACCAACAACACAAAACAGTGTTTTCTACTAAATTCCAATCAACTTATTGGCAGATAATAATAGAGCAGGGCGATTAAAAAATGTATTATTATTATTATTATTATTATTATAATTGTGCTACCTTAATATGTTAGTGAGCTTCCTAATTTGCATAGTCATACATATTCATACATCACAGTATTTGTAATACGCATGCAGACATCAAGAGTGTAAGAGTGTATGTGTGTGTGAGAGTCTTCCCAAGTCAAGCAGCGTTTAAACTTCGCCCTCAGATCTAATTAGAGAACATCAGCAATGCATTCTGGGTAAACGGTGTTCCAGCTCAGCTTTATAAACATTTAGATTATCAAGTGAGACAGAGTTTCTGTGTGTGTGTGTGTGTGTGTGTGTGTGTGTGTGTGTTTTCCATTAGCAATCTTGAGGCTGACTGTAAACCTCCACAGTCTGTGTTTGTGCCCTCGGGCTGGAGCGCCCAACCTCCCCCTCCTAGCCCTAACCGCCCACCCCACCCCTCCCCCCTCCCCCCTCCTCCCCCTCGGATCCTTCAGCTCCCAGCTTTAATCCGAGTCTTCGTCCGAGTCTGCGTCTGAGCGACAGAGCAACAGGAAATAAAGAGATAAAACAACATGAGTGTGATAGACAGAGTGGAGACGGGGCAGTAAAGAGAACTTGACTCACCCTCTTTGTCCTGAGGTTCCTCGTTAGAGTCGCCGGCCTTCAGGAAAGCAGCGAGCTCGTTAAAGATGAAATAAAAATCCAACGCAAACACGATGGTGGCGACGAACCCAAATATCTGCAGCGACACAAACCACTCAGTATCTCAGTATCTATAATTCACCAAATACGGTTCCTTTCTTGATCCTTTATTGAAGGGAACACTGTGGGACTCAGCCCAAAAACTTTATTCACAGTGAACATTACAAATCCCAAATGAGGAGATTCACATGCTGTAAGTGTGTGTGTGTGTGTGTGTGTGTGTGACTCACTCCTGCAGCTTTGGACGATCCGTCTGGATATTTTGACACGGCCATGATGGAGATGATGAAGAAGACGATGGAGGAGGTGATGCAGCGCAGAAAATCCTGTAAGAGATTAAGATGGTTAAAAGGTTAAAGCTAAAAATAATCAGATAAAAAATTTATATTATTTCAGGTTGAAGCCCACGTCACGTGTGTTGAGCTGTGTGAAGTGTGATGTGACGCAACCTGGTGATTTAAACAACAGTAACCAGTTGGCAGCTAACACACACAGGCACAGGACACGGCGAGGTCCTGGAGCTCCGCCCCCTCCGAGCAGAGAGCTAAGTTCAGTGAGCGACGTGAATGCTAGCAAAAGCGCCTCAGCACTCAGTTCACACGTCGGATTTCTGACACACGTGTGGGGTGTTAAACGTCACCGCGCCGTGCTCTGTAGAGGTACACACTGTATGATTTACCAAACGCCAGTGAAGGTGCCGTGCTGAGGCCGTTTCTCATTAATGTTCACGTCTCAGGTCTCGAGTGCATCGGCAGGACAAGACTGGAACATTCCAGTCAAATATACTTTCAATAATAAAAATCATAATGTGATGAATATCAGCTAATCATAAGTTAGCACAATACATTTTACTGTATTATATTACGGGTTTAGGGTTGTTCCTACATTTAACTTTCAAATTTTAAATAAATACTAATTATCAATGATATTAATATTTATTATTTAATATTAATTTATGATTCAATATGTTTGAATGGTTTATAATCAATGTGGCTCCAAGTGTAGTAATATGTTATACACGAATATACATATTAATACCTTTTTTTATTTGAAATGGCAGAATATAAAGTTAACTTAATATTAATTATAAAATAATTTTAACTATATAATGATGTTTATGAAATCGCTAATTCTGCTGTTTGTTAGTAGATAACTATAATATTCAAAATATAAAAATAAATTCTGTGTGTGTGTGTGTGTGTCTCACACCATCAGTGGCCAGTGAAAGCCCTTAAATCTTTGGTGAAATTTGATGGCGTGAGCGAAGAGGATGAGCAGAGCGGCGATGAAGGCCAGGAGAGGCGCGGTGACAAACGATGCTGCTGTCGAAGCACAAAAACACACGAAACTGATAAAGGATGAAATCTGGAGGAAAAAAACACAACCACACACACACACACACACACACATGGAATTATAAACATGCTGAACTAAAGCTTCAGAGTTCAGAGCTGAACCTTTGAATTATCTAAACCACACTCCTGACACACATACGCACACACACACACACATACACACAGAGTTGAGTTAAGCAGAACCTAGTAAAGAGTGTGTTGCTATAAACGTTTCTTTAAGTCGTGTTAAAGCGTCTCACACTGCTGCTCTGGAGACACAGTGACGTTTAAACTGACACATGATGCTTTACTCCATGTTTTATGTAGAAGCCACGCCCATGCCTCTTCCTCTGTAAGTGCGGTAGCCCTGTAAAGTTGTGTGTGTGTGTGTTTGTGTCTCACTTTGCAGTATGAGTGCAGATCAATCCCTGCTATCCGTTATCA